>NC_044507.1:7542810-7745310 GCF_902362185.1 Chanos chanos
GGTGGAGGGCCGGTCCACCTGGTCTCTGGGGTGCAGTGTGTGAAAGGGTATCATTAAAGCTGAAGTGCGTTCTCCAAAAATGTCCAAGAGTGTGTCTGTGTGTCCTTGGCCACTCTCTCTGTTTTCAGATTTCAGTGTTTCCTCTCTTTTATGTGGGGGGGGGGGGGGGGGGGAGGGGGGGGGTGGTATGTATCATTCAAGGGTGTTGATCTTTCCTCAGACTAATCTCTGTGGAGCAGCATTGGTATGTTGGTGATGGAGGCAAACGAATGTTTGTGATAAACGCACATTGTGAATGACTGGAGCTGGAGCTCTTGAAATGGCTGCCTTCGTGCCCATGTTACGTTCCCACTCAACTGCCTAGTTCCTCCGTCACACGACGAAGAGAAAATATGGGCTAGGTCTTGTTCGATATACTGAGGCATTAATATTTGCATAGGGAATATTTTACGATAAGCGTACTGGCCTCTTATCAGCCTGCATGAGGGAATTCTCTGTTCAGCATCAAAGACTAAAAAAAAAAAAAAACTCCACACACAAATCAGGCCGTCATGCTTAATGAGCAATAAAAGGCTTCTCCACAAGGGACAGAACCATCTCCCCGCGGTTACTTCACTAATGTGGCCAAGTGTTCATCTGTGTATGGTTAATATCACTGTAAGTACACTGTTATAATGGTTATTCTTAGTGTTAAAATATGGACATAGCTGTAAGTCACAGTTAGGCATAATCTATGAGGAAAAAGCATTTGTGACAAATTTTGTTTGCGCTAAATATAAAATAGTAATTGCAACGCATTTCTTTTTTTTGCAAGCTGAATTTTTTTTAAATAACTTCTTTGTAACTCATGGTGAGATGGCTAAAATCATAAGAATTTTGTTTTATGAGGGAACTTTTAATTAAACGAAACTTCAGACACACAAAACGTCATTCATCATTCAACTTATACACTGTTCAAGAAGATTGTTCTTTTTTTTTTTTATGTGTTTATATTTATTGACGGTTGTCCAGATGTAGACGGTGTAAATTTTACACTAGCTTCAGCAAATTTTGCTGAAACTCTCTTGTGCCCGTCTTAAGTTTTTAATGTATTATCACGCAATAGTTAATCAAGCTGTCAAACCCTTTCTGTGAGATGTAGTAACATACCAATACATTTAGCCTGTTTCAGACTACATGGAATTAATCAAGTGTAGACACTCGTGTAAAGATCAAGCCAAGTCACCAGACTTCATCAGTGATCAGCACATGCAAATAGGCCCTTCTCCAGCACCGCACCAATGCATTGTGACGTCAGTAACATTTCTGTGGGCTTTTTCTGTTCCACTTGTTCTCTCAGACAGGCCAATGCACTGTCAAAATGTCAGACTTGGTAAATTCCCGTAAATGCTTCAATTAAAAGAGAAAGACACAGCTATTACAAGTAAGACATTCTTTTGTGTGTGTGTGTGTGTGTGTGTGTGTGTCCTCCATCAGAAATCAGTGGAACATATTACTTCATTAAAGAAAGTCTCTGGAAAGTCTCCGGACACTTTATTTTCATTAGAAAGACTCGGGTTATCTTCTCGTGGCTATGTAAGCAAACTTGCACTGTCATGGTAAGTGAAAGCCATGCCGTAGATGCTTCACGGGGACCTTTTAGCCTTTGTACATCTTGTTTGTGCTCCTGATGCTTGGTTCTCTGTCCCTGGGTAGAGTGACTCTGAGTGAATTCTCTGTCTTCATAAACACTCGCGGGACGCGCTGAAGAAGGCAGTTTGTTGACCAGATGACTTTTGCTTGTAACTAAATCCACTTCCAAAACAGCAGTCAAAAACAACCTGCAGTGTGCAGTTTAGTTTGAATATATATTTTTTTTAAAACTTGGATGATATAAACTTGTTTAAAAAACATCTTGACAGAAGTGGCATATGTTCTGTTTCCGTTTGTGTGTTTTTTCAGAGGTGGTTCAAATCAGATTAAAATGATTCAGTCAGACTTGAAGAGCTCTCGCTCTCCCTCTCTTTCTCTCTCTCCCTCTCTCTCTCTCTCTTCCTCTCTCTCTCTGAAGTAACAAAAAGTCCCTGTTTTGTTATTTAATGACCTGTTTGTGACACATTTGAAGGCTTATGAAAGTGTCTTCGTGTCTGTGCTTTCATTAAAAATGCTCATTTTGAAGCCCATGTGGGTTGTGAGTGTCAGATTAACCTCTGTGATTAAACTGCTCCAGTGGATGTTGAGTGTGCAGAGAATCAGTGTGAATTTATAAAAAGTCCTTATCCATTAGGGCTGCTCAATTATGGCAAAAATCATAATCATGACTATTTTGGTCAGTATTGAGATCATGATTAGTTTACACAATTACTCATTGACTTTGGAAACATCATGCATTTATTGAACTTTAAAAAAAAACATGTCTTTTTATCAGTGGATTTTGTAAAAAAAAATATATATATATACACAGTCATGCATGGCTTAACATCCATGATGCGTTCTGTGAAATGGGACATTATGTGATTTGTATGTGGTGGGAGCACCATATGATGGGCTATACTGTAAACAGAGAGATAACGCTACAACACGCAAGAGACACAGGATAGATCGGATGCCGCTGCCTGCGAGTCAAGGCATCCCCTGTTATACGGTAAACCTTTTATTTGAAAGTAGGGAAAGTTCACATTAAAATAGCAATAGAAAGTACAGTACAGTGCATACATGTGTATATGAGGTCGGACGTTACCCAAACGGACGTCATGCGGCGCGTGACTGTATATACATTTAAATAAATACTGTGACACAATAATAGTTTAATCTCGATTAGCTTGTTTTCATAATCGTTGGAAGCCAGAATCGTAATTGAAAATAAAATTCAATTAATTGCTCAGCCATAGTATCCATGCAGTTGCACAGTAACAACACCAGACGTTCTTACTTATTCTTACAGACCTAGTGCTATCCAGATTGACAACATGTACTTAGGAATACATTATTCTAAGGTTTATTACCTCATGAAGTACTTGTCAAAGACATTGAATGAAAATGCAGGGGGGAAAGCAGAAGGGCTTTTTCTACCTTTTGGCAGAAAAGAATAGTGGTGCTCAGAATTACTTTACCATTGTAAGATAACCAATAGTGTGACATTAGATCTTTTTAATTGAGTTCATCACGTGAAGTATTTATGTCTAAAGTTCAGCTCACTGTCAGTGAATTGAGTTCCAGATTCAGCGGTAAAGTCATTTGCAGTATACTAGTGTGTTAAACAGCAGCGTTGAGTGGTCTAGACACTTCTCATGTGAACTGCAAGGTCAAGTGGAGGTCATATAAGTTCAGGTGACTGAAAGAATGAATAAAGAAATAAACGTAGGAAGATGCAGTTGGAAAGAGGGAGAGAGAGAGAGAGAAAGAGCTCGAGAACGATAGGGCGTGTCCAGAGAGGTATTCCTCTCGGTTAGCTGAGTAATCCCCCTGTACAGATCCTCGACACGGAGAGGTCGGGATTAAAAATCAGCCCGTTGCTGATCTGTTAACAGCTATTTAGGTCACTGGGCCTGTGAAGCAGCTGGGTTAAATATAGGAGCCAGAGTACAGGGTGCATTTGGGCTTGCCTGGTGTGTTTTCTTCACTATTTGGTTGCCACAACACACACAGACAATGATACACACCCATACACACTTGGACAAAACTTCACCGTTGTCAGGATATGTGGGAAGAGTTCAGAGGCAAATAGAGATGTCGTAATCACGTCTCTTCAGGGTTTAAAACAACAGCTGTTACCTGTTGTAAAGCGTTTGTGTTCATGAATGGGATGTTTCATTCGAGTAAATGTTTTTCATTTTTAATCTTCTGTTTTACCACAAATACTGCCTTCGATGCAAACAGTAATCTCTGTCACAAGAGCACCCTCTTTAAGACTCACCATATCACGTAATAAATTCCACAATGTGACTATATTCTCAGCACAGTAGAGAAATTTAAAACACAAACCTGTTATTGTAACTCAGATATGGATGGAAAGTATTTCTCAGAGAGTAGTGATTGTGTGGTTGTATGTATTAGGTTCCTTGTATCAGAACGATCTTGCATTTCCTTTTTTTTCTTTTTTTCTTTTTTTTTTTTGTCTTTTTTTTTTCATGTCGGTTGTGATGGCTTTGCAAGTATGAGATAGGTGAAGACCCAGCCAAAGATCTATGCCGTATTTAGCGAGCTAAACATTGAGTCAGTAAAATGACTGTGTCATGATTCTGCACCATCTGATGACCTGAATGATAAAGCCTTTTCTCTCTACAGCGTATGTGCATTGAAATAGGTTAGGGATTTCCAGTATTAAGCTTTTGTTTGCTCTGAAAGCTAAAAAGCACGAATTCACTGTAGTAAGCGATGTTTGTGTCAGTTGCTTTGGGTATAAGGTGATGTTATCTAAAGGACAGACAGGAAAACCATTAGACAGAGTCGCTGTCTATGCTGTCTTGAGTTTTCAGCACGTTGTCCAACTGCGTTTAAGGTTTCAGTGTAAACTGAGTCTACTGGTTTGATGGAGAGTCGTTGTCAAAATGAGATGGTTCTTTGCCTCATTTGGCAAGAAATGACACAAAGTAAGCAGCTGTGAGTGTGTGTGTGTTGTTTATCCTTTCCCCCTGCTCGACTAGCCTTAATAAAGTACAGACTGTTTTCAATCGATTTTTGATTCTAGACATGACTCATAGGAAACAATGTGGCCGGGATTGGTTTTCTAAACAGGACTACGAAAATTCGAAGAAGTTACGACTCTCTTTCCTTGGTTTTGCATCATTAATATCTTCCGTCCCCCTGACCCGTGTGTAACTGATCAGTTCTGAGGCGTTCAGTTGGACCGAGCCGAGACGACCTTAACAGTCACTTTGACCTATTATGAGCAGTCATGCTTCACTCTCTCTCCCTCCCTGTGTCTTTAGGGGATGTGTTGGAGGAAGAACTCCAGAGCCACTCTGCCACTCTGTCCAACCTGATGAGTCCTTCGTCGGCTGCTGGTATTACATCGAGTATGGAGCTCCCCAGGAAACGCAAGGGCAGCACGGACAACCAGTGAGTGTGTGTGTGTGTGTGTGTGTGTGTGTGTGATTGTGTGAAGTGATTTCAATTTGAATACGTCCATATATTTGACTGTATACCTCAGACAGACACACTCTTTTGACCTTTAACTCCCTGCCTTGTTTTCTGAATTAGTTAATGACATGCAGAGAAAGAGGAAACGTGTGTGTGTGTCTGCTACGTTCACAAGCAGGCCAGTGACTCAGAATCATGACATTAATAGTCATTTCGTTGTGTTTCCAGGGAAACAAAGTCTGCATCGATTCTGGATGAGGATATGGAGGACGACCAGGGCAGGTACTGCATCCTTTAATGGACGATCAGAAGGCTGCAATTCAGTTATCACACATGTCGGGTGATCTCATGGAAACATTTAGAAACCTCTGACCCCTGTGTGTGTGTGTGTGTGTGTGTGTGTGTGTGTGTGTGTGTGTGTGTGTGTGTGTGTGTGTTTTTAAGGTCTGAGGGGGATGACCAGCATGTGAAGATTAAGTGTTTCAGGTATTTCATTCACAGCTGAATATTTCTGTTTGAAATGAACTCAACCTTCACTGTCCGTTTGTCATAAAATTAAGGTTCTTAGATGAATTGTTCAGCAGTAGCAGTGAAGATGCGTTTTCTGTTGCTGTGTATGTCCTGAAAATCATTTTGAAGAGCCGTTATTTAGAGCAGATGGGTCATTTGTCAGAATCAAATCAATAGGTCACACATTCTTTTTAAAGAGCCAGATTTCTTGATTTATGCTTGGTGCGTAGGACGGTCATGGCACGATCAGAAGAAATTGTGTCTGGAAAGATGATGTCGGAAAGTTGTTGTTTGTTTAGTATGTAAGTGTATCTAAAGTGAGGGCCGTCTGAAAGCTTTATTAATAAACATGTTGCACGTGCAGGGAACCTCACAGCCAAATAGAGAAACGAAGACGAGACAAGATGAATAATCTGATTGATGAACTGTCAGCCATGATTCCCACCTGCAACCCCATGTCCCGCAAGCTAGATAAACTCACCGTACTGCGCATGGCTGTACAGCACCTCAAGTCACTGAAAGGTACCTTATTCGCTCACCCGCCTGCCAATCACCACGCTTGTGGACAGATGATGGATACACCCAGAAATGTATAGTTTGTTAACACTGACATCGTTTTGACATGAATTTTAAAAATGGCAATGTAGAGGAGCTTGACTCCTCTGCAAATTCCACAAACTTTTGTTTTGTTTTATTTGTTCTACAGCTTTTTTAAAGAGTCCATACATCTTTTTTTGATTGATAGACTGTTATACAAACAATTAAACTAAGATGTATCCATGTGAAAAGTACCCAATCTCAATACTCATATTAGTTTGGTGGGCAATCATTCATGACAGATGTGAGTAAAAGAAGGTCACCCACAAACATGTGCCACACACACAACACACACACACACAACACACACAGTTTTCTCACAATGGCCTGCTAAGCCCCCTTTTCAAGAACGATTCCTCTTTTCCTCTGTCGTACATCATTGCCTTACTTGACATTTTCCTGTTTTTCCAGGTGCCACAAGCTCCTTCGCAGAAGCCAATTACAAACCTTCATTCCTTCCTGACGATGAGCTCAAACACCTCGTGCTGAGGGTAAAGACTGCAGTCTGTCTGCTTGCTTTAGTCCCTAACCATAAATCACCCCATAAATCAGCCAGTCATCTGTTTCCGAAATATCCTGCCTTGAGTTAATATGTAACCCCGTTTGTCCTTTGCCACGGATTTTACACCCGGGTCATTCCAGACCGCTCGCTGTCTTTTCCGCCGACTTCATTTAGAGGGTGTAAATCACCCTCCACGGCCACTTTTGTTGATCTTGTGTTCGTCATGGAAAGTATTAGCAGTACTACTCTCTCAGTGGAACAGACAGATTGCTTGGAAATGTATTTGTAACAGTTTACATTTCGCTTAAGCAGACTGAGCAAGAGTAAGCAACTTATAAAAACTGTTTGTTTGTTTTTGTTTTTGGTTTTTCCCCTAATGTTGAAACATTGATTGGTAAACCATAAGCCTGGCTTTCTGTGTGTTCCTGTTCATGTTTGTACTGTCTGTGTCCCCAGTGGAGAGGTGGGTGTGTGAAGAACCTTTTAGTCTCCTCCTCAACCTGAAACAACCTTCTTCTTCTTCTTCTTCTTCTGCTTCTTCCTCTGCTTCCTCCTCTTCTTCCTTCTTATCCAGGCCGCTGACGGATTCCTCTTTGTAGTTGGCTGTGACCGGGGGAAAATTGTCTTCGTCTCCGAGTCCGTCTCAAAGATACTCAACTACAGTCGGGTGAGAGAAGTTTGCCATGGTGCTGTTCTGGTGATGGTTGTGGGGCCTGTGTAGTGTCAGAGTGAAATGTTTTGTGTATTGACAGTGGCAGGCTTTATCAGTGTGCAGAGTCAGCAGCAAGGCTAAAGCTGCTTGTTGAGCTGGCGTGTGGGTCAGTCCCAGTTAGCCTGGCTAATTGACTTAAGATGTATGTGGGCTGACCTCAGGTGACATCATCTGACTGGAGTCTCTCTCTCTCTCTCTCTCTCTCTCTCTCTCTCTCTCTCTCTCTCTCTCTCTCACTCTCTCATTCTCTCTCTCTTTTAATGGATTAATCTGATTGGATGGTGCTCGGTTGATTTTAACTTTGTTGTTGTTTTGTATGCCGTCCTCAGACGGAGCTGATTGGACAGAGCCTGTTTGATTACGTTCACCCTAAAGACATTGGGAAAGTAAAGGAGCAGCTCTCAGCCTCGGAGCTCTATCCACGCGAACGACTTATCGACGCCAAAAGTAAAGGCCTTATACGTGGCTTTATGCATGCGTGTTCGTCTGTCTTGTCTCGCCCCCGTCTCTTTGTCAGTCTTTTCAAATATACACTTCCTTATTCTTGTATAGATTTGTGTACGTTGTGCTTGTGCTCGCCATTCTGTTTGTTTGTTTGTTTGTTTGTTTGTTTGTTTTAAATGCAGTATCTGTATGTATGATTTTTTTTTTTTTTTCAAAGCGTTCTCTCTGGCTCATGTCTTTTGGTTCTCTGTAGCGGGACTGCAGGTACAGGCCGACCTCCCGGTGGGCGCAGCGCGGCTCTGCTCCGGCGCTCGCAGATCTTTCTTCTGCCGCATGAAGTACAACAAAGTCACTGTGAAAGAGGAGAAGGACTTCCAAGCAGGCTCGTCGAAAAAGAAAGGTGAAGCCCGGTCTTCAGAAGTTTATTCAGCTTCTTCATTCAACAACCCCCCCCCCCCCCCCCCCCCCCCCACCCCACCCCAATCAGGATAATACACACACACACACACACACAGTGACACATACATATAGTTTCCCTTTCATTTCAGTAAAAAAGGGTTAAGAGACCCTTAAGAGTGACGTGTACCTATAGAATAATAGCATGAGATGGCAATGTATGACTGATGTGTGTGTGTGTGTGTGTGTGTGTCTCTCTCAGAGTCTCAGCGGTACTGTACTGTGCACTGCACAGGCTACATGCGGACCTGGCCCACCAGTCAGCTGGGTTCGGAGGGGGAAAGCGAAGCAGACAAAGACAGCTCACACTTCAGCTGCTTGGTGGCCGTGGGCCGCGTCCACCCCCACACCATCCCTCAGTCCAACGGGGAGATCAAGATCAAACCCACCGAGTTTGTCACGCGCTGTGCCATGGATGGAAAATTCACTTTCGTAGATCAACGGTTAGCCCCTCTCTCGTTTTGGCACGGGGGAAGCGGTCGGTTTACCTGCTAGATTTCCAGGGAGCGCTTCAAAGTTATTTCCCTGAAGCCAATTCCTCACATACTTATTTTGACAGTGTTCAATGCAGAGGCTGGCGCACTATTCTTTTAGTTGTTGTGACTGTTGCGCAAGAGAGGCTACTGTTCTTTGGCAATAGCGCGGCAGATTTCTAAAGTCGTGCTGCAAAGTCAAGGGCGCGTATATGAGGGAACATGGTGTATCAGAACTCTTCTCTGTTCTGCAAGTAGTTAGAAGAACAAGGCTTTATGTATTTTGAGGTGTTGAGGTGTTTTATCAATGTACGCTTGACTGTTTTATTGGAAAATGAACTATAGTTCAGTGCTTAGAATAGACTTTACTTGACAGTTTGACAGGCTTTGTGAGGTCCAGAAATCTGTGTATGTGTGTGTAAGGTCTGAAACAGTGAAAGTGTGTTAAAAATTCCACCTGTATTGTCAGGGCCACCACCATTCTGGGGTACTTACCTCAGGAGCTGCTAGGCACATCCTGTTATGAGTACTTCCATCAAGATGACCTGCCTCACCTGGCAGACAGACATCGAAAAGGTACAAATGAGCAGCGGCTACAGTTTAAAAGACCCATCAATGGGAGAAATCCCATTAATGAAGATTTAATTATATCATTATTGACCTGTAAAATTGTAAAAAGAAAAGAAAAAAGACTGTATAAAAAAGTACCGTAAAATTGTTAAAATGCACAGTGCACTCTGCATCTCTTTCCAGACGCGCGTCTGAAAACTGTTTGTTTTTCCTTGTTATTTTCCTCTTATTTTTGTCATCTTCATTGTTCTTGTGCGTTTTTGCAGTCTTAAGGACTAAAGAGAAGATTGAGACAAACTGCTACAAGTTCAAAACAAAATACGGCTCTTTCGTCACCTTACGAAGCCAATGGTTTAGTTTTATAAATCCCTGGACCAAAGAAGTGGAATACATAGTGTCAACCAATACAGTCATATCGTGAGTACAAACATTCATCTCTCCTCTGAAAAAACAGAAGCATGCTTCTGTGCCTGCTGTCTGTCGACCTTTGAGCATAACTAACAGACGAAAATGCTGAGTTTATTTCGAACGCTGTCACGGATGCCTTGGCACTGGTCCTTGTGAGATTTAAAAGCTTGCAGTCTAACTCTTGTTTGTGCGTGTGGTACAGTGGGAAGAGTTCGTCAGGGGCATCGGGGGACAAAACAGACCAGCCAAGCAATTCTAAAGGCACTGATGGTAAGCATCTGAGCTGGTTTGTGTCTGTTTTTGGAAGCGGGGGGGGGGGGGGGGGGGGTTGCCTTGGAGATAGTGAAAGTACACCCTGACATTGTGTGTTGGTTTCTGTTTAGATGATGCTAAGAAAAGCCTTGAGATGATTCCAGGGATCTCCAGTGCGTCAGGCACCATGATTTACGCTGGGAGCATTGGCACACAGATCGCCAATGAGATGATGGATTTCAACAGGTAAAACCACTGACTGGATCCTGACTAGACTTTGTTGGTTAAGAAAACTGTACATAAAAGTTCACACATTTTCAACATAAAACTTTCCAGTTATGATTGAGAACATGCCACAATTTTTTTTTTCTGCTTGTGTTTTTTCTCTCATTGAACTGTTTTGGGTGCTTCTGTTGACTTAGTTGTACTAGTAATCAGTGTGCTATGCAGTGTGTGCATGTGGGTTTTTCTTAATCAGACACCCATTCACCTTTATGCTGTGGCTTCCTTTAATTGCACCCTTGTTAGTCTGGGAAGAAACAGGTTGTTCAGTAAATGGATGTGAATCTAAAACATATCCTCTCTTTTCAGGATGAACTCCTCTCCATCCAGTGGCAATGCCAGTCCCTTCAGTCTACTGCAGGACAAGTCTCCACTCACCCTCACACAAGCCAGCAGCAATGTCAGTGTAGACTCTCTTTTCTGTGTGCATGCATTTGCATGTGTTTGAATATCTGGCTTCAGGCTGAAGCTTTAACCCCTGGTGTTAATGTGCTTTTAAGGTACCGAATGGGGAAGTAACAGACATGGAGATACCCGGCAAGTCCAATTCCGAGGATGAGGCACGGAGCGGTCCGTTCACTGGAGGCGAAAGTCTTATGGGTACCCATGATCCTTTTCTGGACCCCCCCCCCCTCTTCTGTTTTTACATTGGCATAATGCATGTATTTGAGAACCCAGACTACAAGCCACGTTCAGTGCCGTACAGAAAACATCTCAAGAGTTATTCCCATAATGTCACAAAATGTCATTGTTTGACTTCGAATAGAGTTCTTCACAGCAGGCAACCAGTAAACATTATTATTAAGTCCTGATGGAACCATTTGAGTTGTTCTCTAACTCTCCCCCCCCCCCCTTTCTTTCTTGTGTCTCCTCCTGCCTGGCTCTGTCAGAGGGGAGTTCTCAGTTGGATCTGGACGGCGTTCCGGGCCTGGGCAGTCTGACGAGCGATGAGGCAGCCATGGCCGTCATTATGAGTCTTCTAGAGACGGATGCCCACCTGGGCGAGGCCGTTGACTTTGACGAGATGCATTGGTCTCTGTAGCGTCACGAGAGCTCCAACATCTGTTTGTTTAAAAGGCTTCTGTGCGTGTCTCTCTCTCTCTCTCTCTCTTTCTCTGCGGTCTTTATTTTAAAGAGCCATCCATCCAATTTCACTGGGCAGCCAGTTCCTAGAAGTCTCTGGCTTTTTTTGAGAACTTTTAATTTATTAGTGTTTCTTTTTTCTTTTTTGTTCTCCCTCTCCCTCCTCTTGTTTCTCCTGGAGACGTGCTGTGTCATGTCATGACCGTGGTCGCATAAAGACTAAAAGACTTTAAACAAAAAAACTTTCTGGAGGAGTGCGGGACTCCCACGTTGGTCTCTCTCTCTCTCTCTCTCTCTCTCTCACTCTTTCAGCAAGAGGATGAAAAGTGACTCAGAGACACCTCTTTGGGGAAAGTGGAGGACTTTTAAGATCCAGAACCAGATTTTACTGGTCTGGCCTGCATTTCACTTCCTTGATGTTAAAGGTCAGTCGCTCCTATTGGTAGCAGAGAGACATTTCTCTAGCCTGGTTTCCTGTGGTGAGACAGATATGCTTCAGCCAAGCCATCAGCTCCACTCTGACGCAGTGGCGCAAGGGATTATCGCTATTTTTTTTTTTTATTATTTCCTTAGTGAATAAACACTTGAACTTAATTACGGACGTGATGACACAACAGCACTGAAGATCTCCTTGAGGATTGCTAGGGACGGCCCTGTTGTCACTGACACTCTAAAGAGTACAGGGCACCCTAGACGTTTTGTTACGAACCACAGCAGAATGGCGGGAAAGTGGATGGTGGGCAGACAGTCAAAATGTCTTACAGGACTACTTGAACTTGAGAGACTGAGGATCACCATTCAGCCTGACATTTTTTTCCTCCTTCCCTGTTTGTGTGTGTGAGTGTGTGTGTGCGCACGTGTGTGTGTGTGTGTGTGTATGTGCGTGTGATGAAAAACAAGGCCCGTTCTTCCCTTGTACACTCCACTCAAATGTCACATTGTGCTCTATTCAAAGGGCTTTCAGAGAGCTAACAGTGAATTCAGAGGCTCCTATACTTGAGAGGCCTCTCCGAATCATCACTGTCCAACCGTGGATCAGCAAGGGAAGAATTACAGAGAATTTTTGATACAATAACAACAACAACAACAGCAACAAAAATTATCTTTATGTATCAAAGAATCTATAATCATTGATTCACAAAATAATTCCATACGTCTCAGGGAGCCACTGGAACCCTCTTATTCCACCCACTCTGGATGAATATGTTATGTGCATCCTCAGAAATGTATGCATATATTGCAATGGTTTGATGATGGTGGCAAAGAAAGACAAAAGAGTCAACGTTGAGAAAGCTGATTGGTTGATCTCCCCTCCTGACTGTGTTTTTGCAAAAGAGGGATCGCTGATCATTAAATATCCTAACGTTTTTGGTTTATCTTAACTCAGCCTTGACGCACAGAGAGAGTTAAGTTCGAAAGAAAGCTGCCCCCTCCCCCTTCAAAAAAAAAAAAACAACAACAACAACCAAAATGTGTTGAAAAGCTTCATTCTGGTTGACCGTGGACCAGAATGAGACTCTGCATGCTCTAGGAGCTACAGGAGAGACCAGCTGTCAGAAAAGAGCTGTTAAACCAGGCTTCCTGTGGAGGGTCACTTTATGTTGTGCTGTTTCTGTTGTCCATACTTTACTAATCAACCCGTTATCCAGCCTTTTTTCCCCCTCCTCCTCCTCCTCCTCAAGTGTGTGGATTACCTTATGTAACCCCACTGAAATATGTCAGTCGTCTCTCTAGAGAAAAGCATTTTTGTTTGTTTGCTTGTTTGTTTGTTTTTTTAAAAAAAACAACTTAGGGTCTTGTTTAGCAATAGAAATGTTTAGTCAGTTGTTTTATCCATGACTTAAAATGTTTTGCTTGAATTCTGAATCGAACAAAAAATATGTTTGGACTGAGTACAAAACTTTGCTTAGTTTTCTGTAAAAAAAAAAAAAAAGAAGAAGATATATAGCAACAGTGAGTTACTTTCAATAGCAAACGTTGAAACTTAATAAAATAGATGTTTGAATTAGTTCTCTCATTCCCAGGGATACCAGCCATCAGAGCTGGCTTCAGCTTACACAGGTCTAATATAAGTAAATGAAATGGCCTTATGGAAAGGGATTTGTTGTAGGACATACCAAAGCCATGCTGTTTGAGAAGGTAACAGATGTTCTCAAATGCAATGTATCCTTGTGTCCCTAGAGCAACCTACTTTTATTTTGTTTCTTCAGTCTAAGGCAAAGCTCAAGAAGTTTTCAGTCGAAGACAAAAAAGAAAAAAGCGACAGGTCATTTTTCTATACAGCCCAACCTCCTAACCTGCTTCTGTAAGAAGTTATTTGCAGGCAAAAAAAAGAAAGAAAGAAAACCCTACTCAGCTTGTCTGTAGAAAATGATTTTCTACACGGTCCAAAAGAGACGCCACAGGAAACCCTGCATGGTGGTTTTCATGAGACACAACTTGAGCCAGACCGTTAAGGATCTGTCACTTACGTCACAGCATGCCTGGCTCTCAGGAAGGTGAAGAACGGTGAATGTCAAGGAAAGGCCTTTTTCCTCAAGCCTGCTCAAAATATATATATATATATATATATATATATATATATGTGTGTGTGTGTGTGTGTATTTTTATCCCATGGGATCAATCTGAAGTGCTTTTGTGATGATGCAAAAGGCCTGTGTCCAGTCACGTTGAATGGTTTCCTGTCTTAGCCAATCAGAAGCCTGGTGCAGTAGGCAGTGGAGGTTTGTGATTGGCGGCCGTGGCCTTAAGCACAGGAACAGCTGTGTAGTCGACCCAAACGAACAAGTGATGATGAGCGATGAAAACGTGCCATAATTATGGGCTGGTCCTACTGAGAGGCAAAAAAAAAAAAAAAAAAAAACAACAGCAAAAGAAAAACTATTTTGTTTTCATGATTAAATCTCTTTGTTTTCTTCACATCTATGTACTGTAACTGTTCATCATGTCCCTTCTGTAATGTACCTGTCTTATATGTGAGTATGTGCTGTCCCACATCAGTCTACAAAGACACTAAGCAGATATCAAGTACTGTACTTCAGTTAGCCCATCCCTTTACAGCTGTAGTCCTGGTATCTAACTTGAATAATTTTGAGTACCCCCCCCCCAACCCCGTGTTTCCTTAAGTAATACCCTGCATGCCACCTTTTGTGCATCCTTTAATTTTGCTTGCTTCAGTTTTTTTTTTTGTTTTGTTTTGTGTTGTTTGTTTTTCTATTCATCCTTAGATTTCTAAAGGTATTGGATAAAGGTGTTGTTTGCCTTACAAGATGGACTTGGATACCTATTTTTTTCTCTTTCTGTTTTGTTTTTGACATAGTACATGGACTATAATGAGAAATGATGTCTGTTGTGATGGTATATAATGACTGTTCACCCACTGGGATAATCTTGCACACGCTGTTCTCCTCGATCCTCGCATCTGGTCATTTTTGACATGAGGGAATATCAATCGGGTACAGTTATGCAGACTGCAGTCCTGAGTATATGTTTTTTTCTGTCTGAGCTCCAGAGAGAAACTGCCGGAATAAAAGAAAAAGAAAAAAAAGACATTGTCCGTGCCAGATTAACCCCCCCCCCTCCCCCCGACGTCTTTTTCCCCCCCTCCCTCCTCTTCCCTCACCTACCCAATTTGTTCTAAAGCACTTAACTGTGTGTGAGGCCATTACTGCTGCTGTCTACAGGTCTGGTTTTGCGACAGAAGCCGTGGCTTGCCAGGCCATCATGTATACAGACTCTTAAATAAACATTAGTTTCCTGTACCCTGTTGTGTGCTCTTTCTCTCACGCATGTCCAATCCAGGTAAACAGGGCCTATGTGTTTACCCAGGCAACTACCTGCCATAGCCTACATCGTCGACAGATGATAATTGACTTTGTTTTTTTGGGTGCATTTATAACTGGCACAAATACTTCTGTCATTGGCTGTATATATATATATTCCTTTTTCCTCTCAACGCAGACCTAATGCTGATCACAATTTTGAATGCGAGGGCTAACTTTTTTTGATTCGCATGAATTAAAATTGGCCTGAAAGGCAGACTGGACAAGCGGCCTTAAGAACAGATTCTCGTCTTTGCTGAATCTAAATTTAAGTTTCCTAAACACATATGAAGTCCTACCTGCAGATTTTCAATTGGATGTATTTTGAAGACGTTTCATCGCGCGCCTTCATTCGTGGACTTTGGCCAGTGGTACGCATTACCATAAAACAGCGAATTCACGTTCCCGAGCACACGCCGGAGGGCACGGCCGCTTTCAGATAATTAGTTTTACGTCATTCGTCTCCCTGTATCCCACCTGCTGGGAGATTACTTTTGCCTAATTTCACAAATGCAGGAGGGTGTTAGTAAGTGTGATTAAGTTTGAAGAGGGTAAGCTGGGATCTGGGGTATGCATATATATATGTCAGCGTTCATTGATTGTGGGTCACTGTTGCTGTGGGTTATTGTTGAGAATGGGGCAGATTGCAAGTCTACCCCATAGAGGAAGCGGCACGTATGTCACAGAGCTGTATGAATGGTTCAGGTAACGGTATTTCCTCCTACGTTTCTTTTAGTACACAAACATATGTAACAGGCTGAAGAGGAATACGAACGGATTTTCTACCGTGTCACAATCAAGGTGAAGCGCCTGTCATTTTTAACTTTTCGTAGAGGTCTGACAGCACTGTTAGGACTGTATGAGGATTTAAAGTAGTTTCAGTTGGCGACAAAATAACACTA
This sequence comes from Chanos chanos, assembly GCF_902362185.1. Taxonomy (NCBI): domain Eukaryota; kingdom Metazoa; phylum Chordata; class Actinopteri; order Gonorynchiformes; family Chanidae; genus Chanos; species Chanos chanos. The sequence continues at coordinate 7,558,884 of NC_044507.1, forward strand.
CTTCTCCAACAGTACCTGATGGGGCTGACCAATTGTTAGTGTAAATCAATTCATCGCTTTCACTAAGAACGCTCTGTTTAGATTGAGTGACTATGTGATTGTGTGCGAATTTTATGGTCCATTTTGTCCCCTTTTTAAGTAGCCTACTTTTTATCTTGGTCTATAGATTTCGTGGGTAAACAGTCCACAACCATCATACAAGATTACCTACGTCAAAGGAGATTTTACAAACTGTTTGTTCGTCTGACAGGAAATTTATGAACGAGTGTCCAAGCGGTCTGATCACCCTACATGAATTCAGACGCCACTTCTGTGACGGGACGGTGGGCACTGAGTCATCAGAATACGCAGAGCAGATATTTCGCACCCTTGACAACAATGGGGTGGGCATGAATTCACAAGGGTTACTTGTTTGATTCGTTATGACTGTGATTTTGAATTAAAACATTTGGACGGTATCTTGCAGGATGGAGTTGTTGACTTCAGAGAATACGTTACAGCCATCAGCATGCTGATTGAAGGCTCGTCAGTGGAGAAACTGCGCTGGTCGTTCAAGCTCTATGACAAGGACAAGGATGGAGCCATAACACGACGGGAAATGCTCGAGATCATGCAGGTGAGTTTCTTAAGAACACACCTTGTTACAAAAGCAGGGGATTATAAAACACTGGAATTGTTATGGGTACTTCGATGAAGAATTCTGGAACAGTCTCTCCGCTAATGACTTGGAAGAGCGTGAGTATAAATTTCCTCCAAAAAAAAAAAGGATAGTATTACTCTATTTTCACCACTAGAGGGAGACGATGACTCACTTCTTCGGGCATGTCATTTTGGCAGGCTGTATATAAAATGAGCGTTGCCGCTTGCTTGACCAAACCCAATCCCCTGACCGCAGAAGAATGCACCAATAGGATATTTGTGCGACTGGACAAAGACAACAACGGTAAAGCCAAAATTTCAAAAATTTCGTAAAAGTTTAATGAGTTTTGTTACAATATACTATTTTGTCTGGAAGATCTCTCCTGTCAGTCATGCTTTCCAAAAACTTATCGTTACTCCGTTGAACACATCTTTACTCATAATAAAGTTTCTCCATGCAGTATGTACATAAAAACGTTGAAATTAAACAGTTTGTCTGAAAATGTCGTCCAACGAAACACTATCTATTTTAAACACACGGTTAAATTACAGCTCCCAGACCCCGGTTCTGACACATTTAATCCAAATTCGAGAAGGTAGGGGAGTATGAGGGTTGGAAGTAACAAAAATTAATTGATAAAATGGAGGTGATGAAAATGCATGTGAATAGAAAAATAGAACGGTAAAAATGGGTGTGAAATGAAAAATAGAGTGACATGTTATTAAGTGATTTGATTCATTTAAAGCCGATTTGATTAAAACAGCCATGTTTCATTATTTTCATTCATCAGTCATCATGCATGACACAGAATTGCCATTTATCATTTAAGGAAAGTAGCCTCAAGGGTGGAAGAATCAAAAATTAACTGATAAAAATGGAGATGTTGAAAATGCATGTGAATTGAAAAATAGAGTGATAAATTGTCAGTTGATTTCATAAGCTTGACTGACATTTTATTTGATACAGTGTTGCTCTGATAATCAACTCGACTAAAATGCAGCAAGCATTTTTTTTTTACTTCTACTTATCATTTACAGCAATCAGAATCAGAATGAGAAACAATGTCGCCAAATGTACAATGTACACAGGAATTTGAACTGGTGATACAAGATATCAGAACACTAGGGTTGTATATATATAAGAATAATAAAGTAAAAATAAAGTAAAACAAGCAATTTTTATTACTTCCGCCCAAAATGTCAATCAAAAGCCACGCCCACTAACGAACTGATTGAGTTTTTGCTCTCAACTTGCAGGGAGCTAATAATGAACTTTCTCTACTAAAAAAAAATGTATAAAAAAGATCAAAAATGCCCATGCCAACAAACTCTATACACTTATATCTAAATACAACCTTTTCTGACCCTTTCCTCAATCTCCTATTTTCATTCTTACTAAATTATTATTCTTATACCTCAACTTCATATACTTGTATACTCTTCTTATGCCATTGTGTTGTATGTTACTTCAACATTTCAATCCTGGTTGCTTTGTTCCCTTTTCTTTTCACCTATAACCTTTTTTTCTATAATAAATTGACGGTATTTGGAAACACCCTTCGTAGGAGGTGTGTCTCTGTTTTGGACAGGAAACCTTATTTGAATAGTACGACATTGAAGTTGCCATTGTACTTGTATTGTACTTATGTTCTACATGCTATAAATGAAGTTACTTTAAAACGAAAAAAAAAAACTTGCATGTGTAACGGATCTCTTCTCCTCCAAGAAATGGAAGCAAACACAAGACGGGTTCTACCTGTTTTTTTTTATTCTGGAAGGCAAATAAAAGAAAACTTAAATTTCTTCCAAAAAACAATGGTGTGTGATTACCGCAGACCCGCAGCATGAGGAATTCTTCCACTGGGGTACGGCCACTCAGAGGGACCAAAATGAAACTATCTGCGGTAAATCACACACCACTAGGGGGCTCTTAAACACCATTCCTTTACGCTTAACTTTATGAAATTCATATAGCAAATTGATAAATATTTACTTCGTTTTCCAACTCCGTTACATTCACCCCCACTGAATTTCATTGAACTTAAGCATCATGGGCATGGTGCTGACTGAAAGCTCACAAACACACTTATTATCACAAAACAGGGTCACCAATAAATAACAGGACAGCCAAACCCAAAGTTATCCCATAAGGATGAAGTGGTGAAAGAGTAGCGCTAACCTCCCACACCAACTACTGGCAGCAGGATGCCATTATACACCCCACAAGACCCGTAAACACTACACAAAGTCATAGTACATAGTACATAGTCAACTGACTTAGAGAGAGAAACAGAATCCCCCATAGTGTATTTGTTTTGGAATGAACTAATCAACAAAAGGACTTGCCTCCAGGTTCCTGAAAACACAAAACATTGACCCATAACCAGCCCAAACATTATGTAACCACAGTGTAATGTTCTAATACTGAACTAAGAGGAATTTGCTTTCTAATCTCCGAAAGCTGAAAACATTGACCTACGAACGGCCTGAACATTGTGTTTCATATCCGAAAAAATACCCTGTCCAGATATGGTGTATAGCAGTCTGTTAACAGGTCTAACAATACGACCAAAACGGGATCTGACTTGCATAAGTGTGTTGGGATTTGGCAGATTACTGGTAGTGTCAGCTGCATGTGTGTCAGTGCACGGAGTATGAAGTTCATCAGACTGTGCAGGGACAGCAGAAGAGGTTCTCTTCTTGGTTGGTTTTGCAGCACCTCTAGCACTATCAGTCCGAACCTCGGGTCTCGAGCTACTAGACTGAGCTGGGGGTTCACTACAAGATGACACCGTTGGACTAATCTGAGGCAAAGGGGTCACTGAAACTTCGCTCGCAACTGGCTCAGCATTCTCAGACTGGGAACCAGCAGTAGGCAACTGTGTGACCCAACCCAAGGTCCTCTCATCGGAATCCAGCTCTGGGACAGGTAGGGGAGCACATCCATTCACAGAACCAGCATCAGAACCCTCAGGTGTCGGTGAATGTTCTCCTTCTAATGCTGCTGTTACCGCAACATCAACGCCGTTCCTCAAGACATGGTCATTTCCAAATCCCTCAATATTAAACACCTCAACTGCACTGAGAGGGGGCACCGCTGTCGCTGTAGTTAACGAAGCAGCTGATGGCACATCACTGCAGGACCTTGAGGTAGGTGTAGACAGTGCATTCCCCTCATCCACTGGGAGGAAGTTCACCAACATCAATAAATTCCGATGGACCACCTTCTCCTGGCCCGTGGCCGAATTACGGATCTTGTACGTGTGAGTATCAGCATTCCGGTCAACGACAGTGTACAGTGTCGACTCCCACCTGTCAGCAACCTTCCTCTTACCCCTCTCCGTCTTGTTCGCCAGGAGGACCCGATCGCCCACATCAATGGTAAGTCCCTTCACTTTCCTGTTGTAGAGTGCTCTTTGTCTGCCCTGCTCCTTAGCTGCATGATCTTGTGCAATCACCAGTGCCTCTTCCAGGTCCTTAGTGAGAGATGCCACATACTTGTCATAGCTGGTCACAGCTGGGTCACTCAATACCGAACGGAAAAGCACATCCACAGGGAGACGAGGCACCCTCCCAAACATCAAATAGAAGGGTGCATACCCTGTTGTCTCATGGATAGTGCAATTATACAGAAACGTCAGTGTCTGTAGACGCCTAGGCCAGTCTCTCTTCACGTTTGGGGACAGGGCACGGATCATACTGCCAAGAGTTCTGTTAAAACGTTCTGCACTTCCATTCCCCATGGGGTGATAGGGAGTGGTGTGTGATTTCTTCACCCCAGAAACTCGGAGGAGTTCACTGACCAACCGGCTCTCAAAACTTGCTCCCTGATCGCTATGGATCCGTTCTGGGAAGCCAAAAACGCAAAAATATTTGTCCCAGAGAACTCTTGCGACTTGCTTTGCAGACTGATCTCTACACATAAACGCTTGAGCCAGCCGGGTAAAATGATCAGTCACTACTAAAACATCAACTGATTTGTTACTTGAGTCTTCTGCCGACCAAAAATCAATGCAAACCAGCTCCAGCGGCCTGCTAGACACAATGCTTTCCAGGGGAGCTCTATCCTCGGGTTCAGCAGCTTTACTCACAATGCAACGTTGGCAGTGGCGTACATACTCCCGCACATCTCTGTCTAGGTTCATCCAGAAAAAGCGTTGCCTTGCAAGGCCCAGACTCCTGAACTGGCCCTGGTGTCCAGCAAAATCATGCACCCCCTTCAGCACCTCAGGTAGAAGTGACACAGGAACCACAAACTGGAAGCGTTTTGTCCTGGACACTTGATCACGAGATACTCTGTACAGAATCCCATTTCTCACAACAAATTTCTCCCAGTGCTTCAGGTACCGAACAACCGCCACCGGCTCTTTCACCCTCTCCCTCCTAGATGGTCTCCGACGTCTCTCTACATAATATATGACTCTCGACAGCACTTGGTCACTAAGCTGCCGCTCACGTAGCTCTTGTTCTGAATAAGCTGGCAAAGAATCCTGACCTGGGGGCACCATTTGAGGGAGATGATTTAGGACTGACACTGCACGAGTCCTAGCACCAGCTTCCCATACCATATGCGAATCCAAGACAGCAAGGACATCGCTATTGCTCAAAGACAGCTGACTGGCGTGGGGTGGATCACACACTAACTGAGTATGACTGATGTCCTCTGGCCTCCTATCAGAGTCACAAGACCTTCGAAAAATATTCTGAACAGAAGTACTAGACACCTCTTTTACTTCAGATAGGAGAGCCTTGTATGGTTCCCGGAGCAACCTAGAGCCGACACTGGATTTGACAAAAGGCACACGACTCAGGGCATCAGCGACAACATTCTGTGGGCCTGGCACATATTTAATATCAAAGTCGTAGCTCGCCAGCTTAGCCACCCAGCGCTGCTCACAACAGTCAAGCTTAGGTTTTGTCAGTATGTGAGCTAGAGGATTATTGTCCGTCCATACTGAGAACATGTGGCCCTTGAGCCAATGGCTGAATTTATCACATACCGACCATTTCAACGCTAAAAATTCCAGACGATGTGCTGGATAGTTTCGTTGTGACTGAGAGAGAGACTTACTGGCAAAAGCAATAGGCCTGGCCCTTGTTTCCCCTTCCTGGACCTGTGAGAGGACAGCACCAATACCATCTAGAGAAGCGTCCGTTGACAGAATGAAAGGGCGGGTGAAATCGGGGTGGGCCAGGACAACAGTGTCAACCAGAGATGCCTTCAGTCTCTCAAAAGCCTGCTGTCGCTCAGGGGTCCAGTCACCAGGTTTCAACTTCCTGGTCTGAGGCATTGTTAACGACTTCATACCATTCCGTTCTCTTCTCTTCTGACCTTTCAGAAGGTCAAAGAGTGGCCTCGCAATGGCTGAGTAGTTAGGGACAAAGTGCTGATAATAGTTGACCATCCCAAGGAAAGACCTAATCCGTTTCTGTGATGGCGTCACTCCGTCAGATTCCATTAAATCAGAGCTACTCATCTTTGAGATGCTTTCCGTTTTACTTGGGTCCGTGGATACGCCGGTGTCATCAACAACATGACCAAGGAACTGCACAGACCGTCTTAGGAAGCAACACTTCTTGGGAGCCAGCTTGAGATTATGAGTGCGTAGCCTGTCAAATACCATCCCCAACCGATCTAGAGCAGTCCTCTCATCAGGACCAAAAACGATGAGGTCATCCAAATAACATAATAAACTAAGGAAGTTTTGGTCACCGAATATACTAATCATCATACGCATAAAACTACCCGGACTGTTACAGAGGCCCTGAGGTAGTCGGTTGTATTCGAACAAGCCCATAGGTGTAGTGAAGGCTGTATACTTCCGGTCATCCTCATGTAATGGCATGTTGTAGAACCCGGACGTGAGGTCCATTGTGCTGAAAAGCGTGTTGCCTCCGAGTGCTGCCAAACAATCAGCCTGGTGGGGAAGAGGATGTGCATCCTTCAAAGTCCTCCTGTTCAGCCAACGAAAATCGGTGCATACACGCAAGTCTCCATTTTTTTTCCACACAAGTACTAAAGGAGATGCATACTCACTGGAAGATTTTCTGATGATCTCTTTTTCCTCCATCTCAGATAACACTTGACGTAGTTTCTGGTACTGACTAGGGGCTACTCTTCTGAATGGGAGCCTGAATGGTCTAGGATCTGAAAGATGGATGCGGTGTACAAACTCCTTAGCATTACCACAGTCGAGGTGACCATGTGAGAAGATGTCCTCATATCGCACAATTAAGTCAGTTAACTCCTGCTTATACTGCTCAGCTACCTCACATGAGTTTATGTCTAGCTCATTGAGACCAATCGCCTTCAGCCTCTCATCCACAGAAGAACCATCATCGGCGCTCTCAGATACACCAATGGGATAGCTAAGTATTGTGGGCAGAGTTGAGTTAAGATCATCAAGATCCTCAAGTGCAATACAAGGGAACAGGTCTGCCAGTTTGGCATTGCGTCTCAACAACACTGGGCTGCCTGATGTGTTTATCAGTTTCAAGGGGACCCACCTGTCACCCCATAGAGATGTGACAAGTCTGGCCACCATAACACCCCTAGGAGCGGAACGGGATGACGTTGGCTCAGTCAAAACAGCACTGCCTGGAGACACATCAGCGCACTTGTGAAGCTTCCCCCACACCAGATACTCACGTCCAGGCTCGAGACACACAGCTGAATTACATTTAACAGTTCCAATTTTTCCAGGCACATCTTCCCCCCTCCAACGGATCAGACCGGCAAGCATGGATAAAAACCGTTCACACTCAGGATCACTGGAAGCGGGAGATGATACAGCTCTCCAGAAGTTATCACATTGCTTAGATTGACGGAGGATGTGCTTGATGACATTAGTGCCGAGTATTAGCTCGTCATGTTGGCCAGGAACAACCAAGGTAGGTACCAACATTTTAAAGCCATACACTTCCATTAATAAATTAGATGCTGACTTTGGCTTGACACGCCGCCCCCCACAACCCACAAGAACCACATCAGTGTCAAACTTGCTTTGTTCATCGACAACACCTGCGTCTTTTAATTTCATCTCAGCAGCCTCACTAATAGTGCAAGCCATTGATCCACTGTCCAACATGGCACCCAATGTCACCACACCACCGATTCTTACAGGTGTGTAGAAGAGGCTATCACTCCCTCCCACAACATGCATATTCTGATACACGATAGCTTCTGAATCATCAGAGCAACTCTTAATCGAAATGTATGTTTTCTCAGAATCTGATTCATCAATAATTTGGGAGTTTGAGACATGACCCGTACAGCCTCCCACCAAATACGGGTCAGCTAGTTTTCCTCAAGCGTCGGCTGGATAGGAGACTTTTTTGGACAGTTGCGCTTTGTGTGACCAGGAGAAAAACAAAGAAAACACAGTCTTTCTGACATGCAATGTGTGGTGGTGGCATGTGTACTGTCACCACAAACACGACAGGTGTTCCCGCCATGGCCACGCTGAAACCTCGAGCGGCTCCTCAGGTCAGCAACATCACGCTTCGGAACCCTCTCCATGAGCTGTTCTAGCATCTCCATCACGCGCGTCAGTACCTGACCTTCGGACTGCTGTGTGCGCTGCGCTATAGCTGGTGAAGGAGACAGGCAGGGAGGATGGCATGGCTGACTCTGAACTGGAACAGGAGCAGGTGGGAGATCGGACTGGTGACACACTTGGCTGGTGACTGGAGGAGAAAACAATGAGCATGGAACAACAGACTGTTCTGACATATTCTGACCACCCAAGACTGTGTCAGTTTCAGTACTAAGCAATGCAGTGGTATGGCTCCTCAGATGGGTACTGACACCTCCACCGCCTCTATGTTCTCTTTGGTAGTCATCGATCCTTCCTTGTATGTCCTTCGCGCTCCATTCATGAATAGGTTTGCACTTAAATATGCTGGCTAGATCGGGATCAGGGCAATGTTTGACATACATTCGGGCCACCTCCCCGCTTATGTTCTCCATCCGTCTCCCCTGTCTACAAAGGCCCTCATCAGCAAGATCAGCTGCCTTATTTAACCGAATCCAGTAATCAACTGGACCCTCTCTGGGTTTGGGAAGAGTAGAATAGAAGTCTGCAAGCGGGAGACAGGACGATGTCTCACTAAAGTACTGGAGCAAAACACTGTAAATCAGCTCAGGGTTCTGTTTGACATCAAGCGTGTTATCACTACGAAGACTAATTCTAACAATGTCTTTTGCCTTTCCTGCTAGCCTGCTCATTATTTCCTCAGCTTGATCCAAAATGGGGCATTTATGCTTATTGATGCAAGCTCTGGTCTTGTCAATCCATTCCTGGATGGTACACTTGTCAGAACCATCGCCCCGAAATGTATCGTGCTCAGACTTCAAGTGCACTGTTACCTGTGGCACCTCTTGTCTAGACAGCTCTGTCGGAGTGTAACTGCATGTGTTGTTCTGGGTTTCACTATTCGCATTAACCACACCAGCTGACATTAGTTTAGCTACTATAGACTCGCCAATTTGTATGCCTAACTGGCTCACCATACTAGAGAGGTGGTGGAGGGTAGCTGTATCATCACTGGGTGTTGATGTGAATGGGCTTTCACTCACAAACCGCCCAACAGGAGTACCACCCGAGACTTGACCTAACCCCGTACCCCTACCGACGTCAGCAACTGACTGGGAATGCCCAAACCTCCCTCTGTCACCCTCCCTAGCAACACTGCTCTCACTGTGACTGCTAAACCATCCACCCCTCCCCCCTGGTAAGATTGGAGATCCTAGACCTCTCATATCTAAATCAGTGATACGCTCAGGTAGCTTGGCCATTGCACACACATACACACAAAAAAAAAAAAACAAAAAAAAAAAACAAAACGAAATAAATAAAATAAAATAGATACAAAGATTGTCAGACCGAATACAAAATGAAATTCTAAGACAAAAATACTAAATCAGGAAATTAATCACTGTTCTCAATTGTGCACAGTCCTCACACACAATGACAAAATGGGTCTGACCACAACGGTGAACCCGACATCCCCGCAGCAACCACGGTGATCGGCGTCGAGCTGATCGAGATGATCCAAAGGGTCACGGCACCAGTGTAACGGATCTCTTCTCCTCCAAGAAATGGAAGCAAACACAAGACGGGTTCTACCTGTTTTTTTTTATTCTGGAAGGCAAATAAAAGAAAACTTAAATTTCTTCCAAAAAACAATGGTGTGTGATTACCGCAGACCCGCAGCATGAGGAATTCTTCCACTGGGGTACGGCCACTCAGAGGGACCAAAATGAAACTATCTGCGGTAAATCACACACCACTAGGGGGCTCTTAAACACCATTCCTTTACGCTTAACTTTATGAAATTCATATAGCAAATTGATAAATATTTACTTCGTTTTCCAACTCCGTTACACATGGAGCTGAGGATAGAGAAGCGCATTTACGCATTGCAAAAGATGAAAAAAATAGACACCTTATCTCGTAATTACACGAAAAGATGTCATAATAACGAGAAAAGATCTCGTAATTATGACATGAGCATCTTGTAATTATGAAATGTAGCTACCCGATTTGCGGCACCCTCCCCATCTGCGGCGCATGCGCAATATCCGAAGCATGCGCACACTATGTTACATTTTCCAGCAGGCGAATTTTCGGAATGTGTAGTGTGGCTGGGAAGACTTATTCATATTCATAAAAGAAGCGCTGTCTGATTGGCCGATACAACGTTCGAGTGTCGTGGATGTTAGTTATGAATGTTATCAATATTAGTGAGTCATCCCCTGCCACCCTACATTTTGAAAATTCGCTTCTGGCAACGCCAGATCTGTACTGTTCATGCATAATCATTTCACGGCACAAAAAAAACCCCACAGTATTTTCATTGAGAGACAGAGTGTTAGCCTATAGCCTACTTCTAATAATGTTATTAAAGTACTGTACTGCCTTGTTCTGCATAGATTCAGTGCAGTCTAAGCAAGACATTTACTACTGGCCTAACTGTTTATTGGCAAGAACCCATAGTTCACTTCAGGGTTGAAAACCACCAAAACATTTTTGGTTCGTCCATGTATCGCTCTCAGCATTTACTGACAACTTTTAACTTCGTTTGACTCTTTAGGGTTTAATTTTTTAAAAGATAATTAGTATTTATAATTTCAGTATTGTTACTGAGCCACCCTATTTCCAGAATTTTATAGTTTAGTAGATAAGGTGCCACAGATCGGGAGGCCGCCGCAAATGGGGCAGCTACATTCATAATTACGAGATCCTGAAAAATCGATCAATTCGTAAGTGGGCGTGATTTTTGTCATTTTGTAAACGATAAGTGCAAGAAACAGAAATTGATGTAAAGCTTGCTGTAAAGCGTAGACAATAAATGTCAGTCGAACTGATGCATTTTTATGCATTTTCACCACCTCCATTTTTATCAATTAATTTTTGTTAGGCTACTTCTACCCCTCATAGGGGGGAGGGGGAGGAGGGTGGGGGGTAGAAGTCATTAAAGCCTTCTTGATTTCTTTCGTTCTCCACAGCCATTATCAGTCTGGATGAGTTCATTGAGGGGGCCCTGGACGATGAGTGGATACGAGAGATGCTGGAGTGTGACCCGAACACTGTAAAGGTGGAAAGGCCTGTCAAGGGTCATGCAGTACTTTAGGAATCCACGGCCGACTGTCTGTAATTCTACTGCTAGGATCAAGTTTTGTCTTTGGATATTCACTGAACGACACTATTTTACGATAGATTAGAGTCTTGATTTACGGATACCAATGATGGTCATCATCAGTGTTAAATAAGAACAAAGTAAGTTTTAAACAATTTAACAATTTGTTTCCAGAGTGAACTGTGCTTTTTATTTGTGCGTTGTACTGCATTAATTGACTGGATGAATAAAACGAAAAGAACATTTATGGCTACCTTTAATGTGTTTTAGGTTAGGCTATTTTTAACCCCCAAAAAAACTTATTTTAGATTAAATTACACAACTTTAGATTGAGGAACTAAATATCGGTATTTGCTGTAAATATGAGCTGAAGGTCTCCCCGCAGCACTAATGACACAATAATACAGCTAAGAGAACAGGGCTCGATTTTAGAATTCATGGGACGATATGTTCTGATGTCCATTTACTGAATTTATTCATAAATCATGAGCTATAGCTCATATTCTGGTTCGCTAATTTATGAGCACCGAGGCGTAAATTATGAGATGTTCGAATAGTCTACGCTCATTTTAGCCGCAAACTTAAAAACTGGGATACCACACCAAGTCGACTGCAAACCAACATGGAATTGTCGTGTGTTTATAAGGACAGATATCTGTTAAGATTCACCTACAAAACCATGGCCGATTCTCTCAGCAACACTTCAGGTATGTTGCTGTGATGGAGAATCTTACTTGCGAGCTAAATCGGAGCTAATTGTTACAATTACATGAAACGTAATGTATATTGATGGCAATAGTTCTACTCCCGGTAAATGAAACTTGGGTTCAGCTCTTATCTAGAAATGATCTAGTTTTGCTCGCTCCGGCATAGCTGCTATTTGCTATTTGTGTGTCCGTCGCTGGTGTTGGTCTGCGAGATTAGCTATAGGGGGGGGACTCAGGTCAAATATATTACTCAGTAACTAGACCCTTGAGCAATTCTTCATTCCTCAAACAACAAAGAAAACAATACTTATTTTAGCGAATAAACAATCCACGAACTGTGAAGGGATGGTAAATTAACATTAGGCACATTCGACACGCTACATGCTTTAAAATCTCGTTCTCCGTCTCCTTATTGTAAATGAATAACTGAACAATTGGTAGCCTTGACAGCTCGAGTTAGACCAAACAGACGTTCGGAGAGTCCCTTTTAAGAGTAACACAGTTAATGCATTTTCTTTAACAGGTCCGGAGAAAATCACTGGCACACAGAGAGTTGACATGTACGTGACAAATCGCTTAAAAGTCCCTCTGACCTCCGACAATTTAAAATCACTGGCACTCAGTCTCCCTGGCCTTCATGCCCAACTGAACCACTCTCTCTCCAACACAGATTTGTTCTACTATGGCCGTTTAACAGTGTACAGCCTTCCAGCAGCCTCTAATGACTCAAACACTTTGACAAACAAAACCCATGCAGGTTCGTGTTCCAAAGAAAACTGTGAAGACTTCACAGGATCAGCACAAACACCATATATGGAAGTGTTGCCCCATCCACCAAACCTGTGTGAGAAATCTACCCATGGCTCTAAAATGGGAGAAATGCTGTCTCAGAACAGTGACTCAGAGTCTGAATATTTTACCTGCCAATCTCGGCAGAGCTCTCCCTCCACGGGGAGCGAGAACTGGTCTACAGCATCGGGAGGCTCTCTCATTCATTGGTCACAGCCACACCATCCGTGTTGGACATCTCCACCCTATTACAGCCACTGTGGTGAGTTGGTGTCAGTAGAGTTCAAAGGTCGGAGGTATATTCGCATCTTGTCTACAGGCCAAAGCACCAACAGAGATGCAGAGGCTACCTGGACCATTACTGACTTCACTGACACTGGTCTGCTGGTGTTTTCACTGCAGCTGGACTTCATCTGGTCCAACATCTCTGTATCACTTTGAATGGAGGACATGGAGAGTTCATATAGTTGATTACTGTGGACTGACACTAAACCAGTATCTTACTATGTCTGTCCTATGTCTGTCCAGTTAAACCAAGAGCCGCAAGGTATACCTCTTGTTTTTGTGTGTCAGTTCCTCAAACAACAATACAGTGTTTCATAAATCACTGAGACTGGGTTTACTTTATTGAATGCTGAAAGGGAGATTTTACAATACATTAAAACACACATAATAATATCTCTGAACACTAAAAAGTACATCATGCTACTCTGCAGTGTGCAAATCAGAAAGTGAAAGTGCAGTATATCCGCAGACTTCAGCTGAGAATTAAAACAAGTGTGGCAGCAATGACTGAAGCTTTTCGTTTTTCTTTCAGGATCAATAAAAATACCACCAAGGATACTTTGTATAAGTTGTCTACTCAAAAATGAGCAGTTACACACTTCTGTAGTATTGAACCTTAAACATTCATTCAGTCCTTCGCTTGTTTAATTTTTTGTTATGCTATTTGTGAAGTTTTCTAAGTTAGTTGAAACTGTAAAACGGCAAAATCACATTCTAATATATGTATATTGGAATTCATTTAATTTTCAACATAAATAGAGGTGGAGCTCATGAGCCTGACTATCGGTGAAGACTAGCACTTCCAAAAAAAAAAAAACGTGACGATGACCAGTTGGACTCTCAACTGAATATGAAAACACACGGATTCCAGTTGAATCTCTGAGGGCACAGTTCGTTGGAAACTTTTTAACAATTGTGACTTCGTTTTTTTCGAGATGATGGTTTACGATAAAGTTTTTGCTGTTACTGTAACAATGATTTTACGTAACATTCGCGCTACGAAGAGGAGGAGTTAGTTTTTCCTTTCTCTTTTAAAAGGACCAACAAATGCCGTATCGGTCGTGAACTCTCTGAATAGAGAACGAAACTGCTTACGCTGACAGTGCAATTTTTAAGGTGTCGCGTTCACTGTCAAGATTAAGAAAGACACGTCGACCCTAAAATATCGTGAAACTGGTGCTGGCGCACTGACTAATTGATATACTGGATAATATATCTACAGGAATTTTTAACGTACTGCGGAATTTTTCGTTGTCTACAAGGAAATCTGTAGAAGTTGCCGTTGTCCACAAGGGTAAGTAATGCGTCGTAGCTTGCTGTATTTTTGGACAATAGCATGTACTAGTGTGTGGCAAATATTGTTACATTTTGTGTATTTTCAAGGTAACATGCTCAACATCATGTAAATTTCATACAGAAATGAAACGTGACCTGTAACCGGTACCTACACGTTGAGCAGTGGGTTACTGTTAGCAAGTGGCCTGTGAATGATGATTTTGCATAAATACTGTGTAGACGCAGAAGTACAAAGTTAAGTCCTGTAAAAAGCACCGATGTCTCATGGTGCACAAATGTCCCAAAATGTTGATAAATACTTAACTGACAAATGCTTTTTACAATATAAGGATACATAGAGATTGATCGGGATAACATTGTGTCCCGCGCAAATTTGAAGTACCCTATCTGAGGAGCGAAAGAGCACTGTAAAGAACTATGCCATGAATGTGGTGTGTCTGTTTGTAAACCAAATGTAATTCTGGCGTGTTGTGTAGATAGTTAGCTCTAAACCATGAGTGTCAAATAACTTGACGTCGGCGTCTGAAACTGAAAAAGTTCCATTCTGTCACGTAGTTTGCAAGAAGTTGAAAGGTGTACGCCTCTTCAGAACGACGCAAATAAATTGGCCACTTGCGTAGGCCACGGCGTAACTCACCGACTCTAGGCCTGTCAGACCCGTAATTAACTATCCCGCGGTTTAGCTCAAGCTTCCAGTTTGTCAGTATATGTTACGGTCATGATGCCAGAAATCATAGTTTTAGTGTTATCCATGACCTCTTTTGTCCTCCCACGTTCTTGTCCTCAGCATTTCAGCCAGAACTGCCTTGCGTGAATATTGCCTAATAGTAGCGAATCATGTAACTTGAGTTCAGAAATGTTAAGCAGAGCAATTCTAATTTATTTGTTATCTCTCGTAGCTCAAGTGGCGGAACCCACCGTATGTCATCCATTAGTTGTTTTGGCAATCTGTTGTAAACGATCTGACCTGATTTATCTGTTCAGTTGTTGAATACGACAGGGACAGGTTGGGAAAAGGCCTGTGACATTCTTGCCTATCAAAGTAACAGAATACCAGTTCAAATAATCGTCCGAAATACATGTGTATGTATCGGCTATTTTAGTGTATTGCACAACACGAAAGTACATCTTGACATCTGGAGATACTTGATAAAAATGTTGGTTTTACTGACGTACGTTTGGAGCATTCTGGTTTTTTAGAGGGCTACTTACAGTCATGTTGGAGAGGAAATGCTCAACTGAAGTTTAACACTAAGAGCTGGGATATGTTTTACAGATGACAGAGATGCACAAACCGAAATAAGTTTTGACAGAGATGGTGGTGAATAAAGAAAAAAAAAGTTTTTGTTGAGGTATCCCTTTGATATGAACATGTTCCAAGATACAATTCTTCGTAGGCTACAGTGAGAAGTACAAGTGATAACACATTTTAAATACTTTGCCAACCACATCTGACTCTTTAATTTCAGCACCGCAGAAGGCTTGTCGGCTGTATTTGTTCAGGAATAATGGAACCAAATCCAGAGCAAATGTCTGGCACCGATGAATATCGTCTGCTTCGAGCTTATTGCAACAAAAGAAAAAAGTCAAGATCAGGCCCGAGTTCAAAGTCAACAGCCCAGCACATGAGTGTTGCGTGTTTTGCAAGTATCAAGAGAAGCGAAATTCCTCTTCCTACAGGTATACTAGCTGTATGGTTCCCAATGACTGACTGTTTACAAAATTAATATTCCTAATTAATACTTTCAGAATGTGGGAAACAAGCCTTTCTCATCAGCCTCCGTTTCAGTAAATGTCAGACTGTCAGTAAATATTCAAACAGACTTGGTTTGAAATCCAGAAATATTCCATATTTATTCGGCATTTGAATAACTACAGAGAAAGTAACTGTTGTTACACTTACTTAAAGGTGTAAAATAAACATAACAGACAACTTGTACGTGGGTCACATCCAATATGTGTGAAAGATGAAGTAGACAGGTTACTATGACCTGAAAATACTATAGAAAGTTTGTCAGATATCTTTCATCGCTACGACCCCAGTTTTATGTTGCAAAAATACAATTTTGTGACCCAAGGAAGAATCGTTCAGAACAAAAAAGTTGTAAAATAGCTGTTCTCTTGACTTTGTATTGTCTATTTTATAATAAATTTAACCTGTTTTAGTTCCTGAAGCTCAACTGGTTTAAACAGGTTTCACTGATGCATGGTTTAGGCATTTGGTTTCCTCAAACATCTCAAGCTCTGACATGTTGTTTTTTTAACATCCCATGGCTTGGTAGGATGTTGGATATAAGGAATCTGCTTTTGGAGTTGGACATGTTTTGACTATGGCAAGATAATGGAGGCTCTCAAAAACATGTTTTTTTTTTCATTGAGGTTGTACCTGATATTTATTTTATTTTATGATAGTTCTTTGTGTCGCTTTTCAGACACAGTAACTGGCAGGTCATTTAGCTAGAAACTCCATATGATGCTAACTTGATTCCTCTATAGAGAGTCTAGGACTGACTCTGTGTTAAAATCACATTTGCAGTGATAACGCTCACATTACAACTGTGAGGGTAAAAATATAACACTGTATTTCTGTAGTCATTTGTTTAAATTATAATTGTCATAGAGCTACAGCTTAATCCAATTGATAGATGGTACATGAGAGCAAATGACCTGACAGTTTAATTCATGTGAAGAGGAAGGAACTATTTAAGTCATTTGTAAACAGTGACACATTTCAACTAGCCTGTTCTTTCCTGAAATGTATCACTGATGCAGTTCTACTCGAGCTGGGTGAGTATTGTCTGTAATAATTTGTCGTAATGTTTATGTTTTCTGTTTGAAACTAGATGGTATTGACATTGTGGCTGATAAACTGACACAGATTGCTGACCACGTTCCACTGGTTAGGGAATACATTGAGGAGGATTCATCGGATTGCGACGGTAGGCCTCTTGTGTTGAAGATTTCCTTTGGACTAAAGACATATATTTGATTACTCATCAAAAGCTACAGAAATGTCTCTGCAGCACATTTTTAGAGCGCCAAGTTTCACTTAATCCCTCTGTAAATATTCATCACCAAACCGGAGATTCAGTGAGCCATCAAATCAAAATTAGCACTATATTTACAATTATTTTGTCTGAGTATCGATGGCTGTCTGATATTATGTGCTATGACTCTGTCTTAATGCAGATATTATCTTCAAGCTTGTTGACATACTGAAAGAGTCTGGAGACCGACTGAATGAAGAGGTAACTGTCCCCCTGGGGTTTTTTTTTTCGGGGAGGAGGGCTTTTTCCATCATTAGATGTTGGATTGGTCACAGTGCTGCTATTCGTCAATTACAAAATCATCCTTTGAAGTCATTTACCCAGTAATACAACGTGCACTCTGTAGAACCACGCCTCAGCTACTGTTCAAAGATTTCCTCCCAACGATCAGATCCTTTTTTCTGTCTTCCTCACTACCCTCCATCTCCTCTGCTCTACCCTCTACTCCATCCTAATTTAGATCGAGAAGGACCGCATTCTCGTGAAGACGCTGCAGCAGTCTTTCACGTACAGCTTTTTTAAGAAATTGACTACAGCGTTTATTGAGAGCGTGACAGTAGTCAGGGGCCCGGGAAAGGAAAGCAGTGAGAAGGAGACCGAGATCGCCATGACCTGCGAGGTCACCAGCAGGCTCACGGCCTTGGACCTCCAGCCCATGAACCGGGCCATGGGATTTGGAGCGGCGTATCTGAAGGAACACTACTCAGTATGGGCCAAGAATCAGGGCGGCTGGGTAAGCAATGATTCAGACTCCATTTCTACACGCTTTGGGGAAGACCTTAGTTTCATTCACAGAACAAACATGAGAATGCTTGTTAGATTTGGATGTGTAAAGATAGCTATGTTCTGAGTTGAACAACACAGGATACAACAACGAACTAGTTTTCTAAATTTCTCTTTTGTGTGTGTGTGTGAGACGGCTGAAATGTACTTTTAGTCATAATCTGTTTTTCCCTCCTTTGCTGTAGGAAAATGTACTCGCTAGTGAAGATGAAGTGGAATGAGAAAAATCATCTCATCTGAAAGTTTAAAGCATCTCTGGCATTTATGTCATCTTTTCCTCCAGATCACCTCAAAATCTGTTTGACTGCCTCTGGAGCGGGATCACTAAAAAAAAAAAAAGCCATCTGTTCTGTGGAATGGTTTTTGTTTTTTTTTTTTTAATTTTGTTTTTCAAAAATTCTTCCACTGCCGGTGGCTTTAAGCATAGGATGGTTGAAAGGACCAGCCAGATTTGAACTTTGAACTGTGCTATTTCTCTCTTTCTCTCTCTCTTTTTAATGCATTGCATATTTTTACATTTTGTGAAATAATGCATTCCTTGTAATCACATTATTGTGATCTGATCAGTAAAATCTAAATAATGGTAGTTTTGTGTTGGAGAAAAGAAGGCAAGTATGGCCTTGGAAAAAAAAAAAGGAACTTTACTAGCCATAAGTAGGCCACGTATGTCTGCACCTGGTCACCCAGGGGAAAACAATGACACAAAAAGAATCCAATCAGTTGTAGCACATTCAGTTTTTAATATACTGCTTAGCATTATGTATGAAATATACCTCCATCATATCTCATGAATCACCCTACACACAGTTAAATCATGTTTTACGGTTTGCAGCAGAATTGACCAATTTGTTGACTGTATCAAACATACAACCTTTGTTTTGTCGTGTGTTCTGTATAGTGTCATCCACATGTAGCCTCTTAAGCTAGCTGCTAACGGCATCATTGTAAGTGAATGACATACATGCAATCACCTTTTAACACTGGTGGGAAGCAAAGAAGGTTAAAGGTCAAGGGAGACACAGAGCCATGATCACAAAGAGGCAGAAGACAAATGTTATGACAAACGGTGCCTAGAACTTTGAAATCTCCTCTCATTGTATGCCATGGTCTTATCATCATTGCAATATCTTTTTTCCCATTGTCAGTCCTTTATGTAATATGTGACATCTCCATGGCAAAACAGCTCATGACAGCTAGGGATTAATGAAATTCCTATGGATCTGACACTCACTCGGATCAAAAGACTGAATAATTATTCCGGGTTTCAGAAGGAAGAATGGATCAGTTTCCATGACATAGCCAATAGTCAGTTATGTAGTCATAGCTTTCATCTTAGGATGTATCAGCACTGCACAGTTACAAAGCCTTGCGTTCAGGATTGATTTGCCATGGTTATTCATTTAAATGACACTGTGGGGTTCTAGATTCCGAGATATCTATTCATTTTGCCCAGAGCATCACAGACTGTTGTGAGGTCACTCCGCAAGTCTTGCACCACGTTTTCAATGCTCCTGGTGTCCTTAAGTAGGTCAATGCTCTGGGTATAGGGATTGTAGTAGACAGAGAAAGGTCTCTTTATGGTTTTGGCAAACTCCCTATGGAAAGACGTCATACCGTTAACAAAGTACTTGTGTTTTATTTAGTAATGTTATTAAGAGCATTACAACAGAACTGTATCCATGTGTCTTGCACATACATTGTTGTAAATCTTGAATGATTTGACTTGCATTACCTCATCTTTTCCTTGGCTTCCTCAAAACTCTCCGAGACAAAATACACCTCTTGGAAAGTAGTGATGAGGCACTCCTGGAAGCAGGTTGTCTTGGGGTCGAACGTTTTCACTGCGGCTTTGTCTGACAGTGCATGCTGTGGAAGATAAAGGAACTCATTCAGAATTTACACGTCCAATCACATGGAGTTAGAGTCAGACAGTTGTAACTTAAGCTATTTGTTAAAAGCCATACATTCCTGTTTACATCTGTGGCATTGTCTGATGAGGAAGACCGCTGTTGAGTGATATGAAGCCAAGCTTTGTGACATGTATGTGACTCAGCTGTGATAACACAAAACTTCAATAATTAAATTATTCGGAATGCTTCAAACACGTAGACGGTACTTTCTGGTGAAACCAGCGCATGGAGTCCAAAGTATACAAATGCACTGCATGTCACGACTTGTAGGATGACCTAGATTCACACGTTGATATAATTCGGTTTTGAGAAGACCGTCGATGAGTCATTATGTGCATGACACTGCCCCTACACATGCTACTGAGGTGAAGTGTGAGTGATGAGTCACTGGAGGGTTCCCACACCTTCAGCTCGCCAATGGATGACAGCAGTCCTGCCCCATAGGCCCTCAGCTGACCCTCCTGCTTACACAGCCCAAACTCAATGGTGAAGAAGTAACACTAGGACAGAAGATGATGATAATGATTATAATAATAATTATTAGTGGGGGGAGGAGGAGGAGGACTAGTTGAAGGAGTTGTAGTATTATGCATAAAGTAGTTAATAACAATACAGTTACACATTACCTGAAGTCTGAAATCATACCCCTGTATAAAGCAACGATTATTAATTGAAAATTAAGCCCCCAAGTGTGTTTCTATCTAGATAGACTAGTCCTAATATTTCAACTTCTGAAGCACAGATTCAATACCTAATAAGTACCTACATTTTCAATGCAATTGCTCATGCATAAAAAAAAAACAGTTATCACACATTTATTATGTAATCTTATGCTAAGAGAGTGACAAGTGTCCCCATGGTAGACTGTATAAATGGCTTCCGGTTTCCCAGCGAATCTTTTTGTATCTCTGTAGCCGAGACGTGACGTTGGTGTTTGTCGAGCACGCAGGTCCTGCTTTGACATTCTGGGTTTCACACTCTAACAATGTGTGAATCATTCTGACACTTACTGTAGCCAGCTTCTGTACGTCCTCATCTGAGGCCCCCAGCGAAGCAAGGCCAATTTCCTGTGAAAACTGAGCAAACTTGGGGTCTGCAAGGAGGGGTACGTGACCCAGCAACTCGTGGCACGTGTCTCTGTAACCAAATGTTGGTGCATTTGCAGAAAACAGTCAACATATATATATATATATATATATATCATAAATTAGCAATGTTGTTTTCTTCACAGACTCTGTTGGCTCATGCAATATGATGTTTGTACCACTGCAACTGCATTTCTTTCAAACAATGTGAACAAAACATACAGAATGTTTGAAATAAGTACCATGTCTTAAAATCAATATGATAGTATGTTAAGACTCAGTGGACAGCTGACTAAAATGGCTCAGCTGTAATTAAACTCCACGCGAAGACAGGTCTATACAGACATTTGGCCAGTGTTTCACAGTATGTTCAAAATGCATTCGGTTTCACTAGATGCAGTCAGCAACACTAAAATGGATTCAGCTTAAGGGCTTGCCAGGAGATGTAAGGTTTGTATGGTTTAGAGTGTTAATGCAAATGCACATCACATGCACTGGTCCCAGGCTCACACTGTGGAGAGGCTTGACACGTCTTACTCACGGCTCTGGCGTGTAAAGCGGATCGGTGCTGTGTCGGACATACTGAGTGCAGTTGAAAACGCGATAGGCCAAACCAGCTAGGAAGTCCCGCGGTGACAGATAACCCGCCACAGGTCTTACTGTGAAACCTGATCTCTCTGCACAAGTCACAAGCAAAAAAAATTCCCTTTAATAAGCAGCACATCTCTAATCATGAGAACCTCAAACAGGGTTCTTCAATGTGTCTTAATAAAATATTAACAAAACAATATTGCATATTTCATTGAAAGCACTGTGATACTATGATTGTTATTGCTGCTACTACATGTACTAAAAATAGTAATGATAATAATAACAACAATAACAATAATAATAATAATGATAATTACTGTAACAATAATAAAACAACAACAACAACGATAACCAGAAAATAACAACAACAACACTGACATAACATGAACAGAAAAGAAACCACACCAGTGTTGCGTCACAAAACCCTCTGAAAGTCCGACATGGTTTTCTCAGTGGGTATTGTGTGTTTCCTGTTTACCTCTGAGGAAGAGAGATACATCCTCCAGTTGGGGAATATTATCTTCCCTGTACCCACAATACTTGGTTAGAAGTGGAAGGTTTTTCAGGTACTCGCGACAGGCGTGTGTGGGGTAGAGTTTGGTCAGTTCCCGGAAAACTACTCCCCAAGTCTTCACCTCCTCCTCTGTGTACTCAATGCGGGGAATAGGCTGTCCACTGTTAACCAACAAATGTACCAACAGTCATGTGTTTCCAGTCAATGCCATGTTGAAAAAAAATGGAAGTCTAAAACGAGGTAAAAAGTGCTGTGGATAGTTTTAGAGGTCACAATTTTTCGCTGCCCTTAACAAAATTTAAGTATAAATTCCTTTACCCTGTTAAAGTTCTAATAGATATTAAAACGGAAGAACCCTTTTAAACAGATGAAAAGAAGGGACTCCACTAACAATTTGTAATTCATTGCGACTTCCACAAAGTACTTCCTCCTTTGTCGATACACACTGTCTTTGAAGCCCTGAAAAAGAGGAGATAAATTCTCTGTAAAAAGAGAATGATCACCGAACTGTTCACAGGAACACCACAACCTGAGCAGAGGCACAGTTAATGCAGCTCAGCACGAAAGGTTGACACACAGACTCACTGGATGGTCTGCGTCCAGTTCTGACCCATACATTAGAACTCGATGTGAGCACTGGTCCAGTTCGGAGATCTTCTGGGGAAACCAGGGCACTCCATCCCCATCAGGCAAACTCCCCAAAACACACACACAGTCCTCATGGTCTTCTAATCAGAGAAGGAAAAAAGACTTATTTTAATGTGTGATGAAGCACCTCTACAGGCTCTGTTATCTAAAGCATAACTTTCAGTTAATATTGTTTGAAAACTTAAGATTAGATCATATCTAACAAACTGTAATGATTAATAATAACAATAATAATAATAATAATAATAATCACAACAAAACAACAACAGCAATACCACTAGTACTACTGCTACTGCTACTACTAACAACAACAACAACAACGATAATAATAATAATAATAATAATAATAATAATAATAATAATAGAAAACCCTGTCTGTAATATATAGTACATTTGTGATATGTTCATATGAATCACATGAGGTTAGTCCACAGTCAGGCTCACCTACACTGGCAGACCACACATGCTGAGGGATGTTGTGTGATACTATGTTGACGTGGTCTTTAAGGTGCTGCACCAACTCACTAAACTCCTTTTTGGTGCATTTACATTCGGCGTATATTTCGACCTCACCGGGGACTCGCTTAGATGGGCGGGACTCAATATGGGCAAGGTTCACATGCTTCTCCTACAACCATGCAATACACACACACACACATATATATATATATATTTATTTATTTTTTTTTTTCCTAATACAGCTATGCAAATAAAAAATACATAGGCAGGGGAGAAAAGCAGTATTTTGCAGCAATTTAAAATATTGCAACAGTTCATACTTCATATGTGTGAATTTCCAAAAGAATCCGGGTAGACATAGCAATCAGGTTTTGAAACTGATAAGCACTACAGCAAGGCAATTCTTATGGTTGTGCTGAAAAGTATGTGTCCATGAACCTATCTTTTATCAAATATTAATAAAAACTGGAATGGCCACTGACCTGAAATAGTCGCAATGCCTTCACTAAGGCGCCCACCTCATTCCTCACTGAAAATATCAACGCCAACTTTCCCAAATCAGGAGGCAGGGTCTTTCCTTCTTTGTCCGGCTTCTCATCTATCCGACCAAAGGAAATCCTACGGGGCTTCACGGAGGGTGGTACAGTGAGTGAAATATTTCAGCCCTACAGAGAAACCATCTGAATTTCAAAATAACCTGTGTGTCATTATGAACTGCTATGCATTTACAACAGAAGAATAAGTTCAGATGTATGAACAAAAAAGGTAAAAAAAAAACAAAAAACAAAAGAAACACTATACAATATTCCCACATAGAAAACTGTATCTGGGCTCTTAAAAGATCACTTTACCATTTTGTCATGTACCTTAACTGCAAGTAAAAAAATGTGGATGTGGAAATTTCGTCTCAGTTTAAACCGTTATTGGCCCTATTCCTCATTTAAAGCAACAGAGATGAGACAGTTCCAGTGAGATGGTTCAGTTATGAATGGACGCAGTGATCCTGCTCACCATTTGGCTTACGACCTTCTGTTGATCAAACATAGCCGAATCCAGGGACAGTCCGCGCCGGGCCCAGTACTTACTGGAGAACATCATCATGGCAGGCTGCATCCTGGGCACCCCCTCCTGCCCTTTCCTCCTGGCTGGCAGTTCGGATGCAGCGGGTGTCCCTTCTGGAAGCTTCTTCTGAGCTTCAGATTCCGTGAGGATTTCTTTCATCTCCTTCCTCTTCACTGGAACCTCAGAGGCCGTGGGAGCAGCCTCTGCACCCTTCTTCTTCTTCAGAACTTCGGATGGCATTGCCACCGCTTCCGGACCCTTCTTTTTGGGCTGTACCTCAGATGCCATGAGGAGAGCTCCGGTTGACTTACGCTGCGTTACGCTGCATCACCTCACCTGCTGGAGGCAGGTCGTCATTTATATACACTGCCACCACCGATGCTCATAAATAATCTTCGCTCTCTCACAAGAAGACGTTTGCTCCACGGTCGTTTATGATGGGCTGACTCCTCCTTTATTAGAAAAAACTGACACACTCAAACAGCCAAACAGCCACTCCTGGTAGTCTGCAGATAACCTTTGTGTTAATCCACTTCTGCCTCTGCAGAGATCCAGCTCTCTGTCAGTAGCAACAGATGACAAAGATATTTCAGCACATTCAAATCCATTTCCCAAAGCTTTGTCCAAAGCTACACTTTATCCACTTTATAAAGTTAAATCATTTAAATGAAAAGAAAAAGGTTCACGCAATCTTAAAGCTGAATGTGTAAATCATTTCGACTCGATAGGGGCACAGATTTGAAAGCCAGACATAATTAAGTGCAAAAAAAAAAAAAAAAGCATTGAGCAAATCTGTTCGTAATCAGACAAATTGTGTGTGAAACAAACACTTCATGCAGGCACTTGTCATGGTCAAGAAGTAGAGGTATGTCAGTTCCTACCACTACACTATTATTTTAATTTAGAGGAGACAAAGTGAAAATGCAACAATTTCTCATAAGAGAAAGCACTTCCCCCGTTGAGCCAGGCTGACGCAAATTGTTTACGGGTCTTTCTGAATGAGACGACTGTCACAGAGCATAATGCGTGCCTTTCTTTTATGAAAAACAGGTGGAGAAAAGATAAAATTACAGCTCTGAGCAGAAAGCTATCAGTGGTCTCTGAGACAATTTCCTGTGGAACAGGAAATGAAAGCAGTGGGATGCGGATGGGGAGGGCCGACCCACGGCGTCTTTGTGAAGAGCATACGTTTAGGTTATGAGCAGATGAAAGATACTTTTTGTCAACGTTCAGGATTTTCACCATCCCTTCATCACCTAAGCAAACACCTTGAAATGTCAGAGCGCGGAAGAATGCTCCCCAGCCATCAATGGTTTTCTGCTTAACGTCTGACACATGAAAGAAGCGAAATTCAAATGTCATTCAGATTAGTTCGTAGTACGCTTTTTTTTTTAAGTGGAATGCAACATTTGCATTTTAAGTGGAGATGAATGGATTACCATTCAGTGGATGATCACACTATTTAACGCATTTCTTTCTGAGCCTCTTGACTAAGAAATAATGAGATACCCTACGTGCAAATGATTTCCATTTATGTCATAAACGAAAAGGAAGGCACTACAGGCTTTCCAACTGTCAAATAAATGGACAGAGCGGATAACCGGTACATTGCAAAACCTGGTTTCTTCTGTCCTTCTAGTACAGGTCTGAGGGTTTGATATGTGTACACGGATTTCAACTGTCCCAACATTCTGAGGGATGGGCATTCGATGAACATTACGCGTTGACACCATATGGTCTTATGTTTGCAGGACAGAATCTGCACCAAGACAAATTCACACGTTTGGAGGAGAGAAATTCTCATGTTTTCTAGAGAGAGCAGGGGTACACACAGGCCTGCAAAAAAAAAGAATCCCATTCCACATCACCTTGGGCTTCCCCTGGTCCTGAGATATCAGACGTCCAGGTAATTCATAATTTATGCCATCGGTGTTTTCAATTACTGACCGCACGACAACATGTGAAGCACGAGTTTTAATTTGAACAGTTAGTGTTTGATTCAGAAAAAAAAAAGATTAATTGGGGGGGAGAGAAAGAAAACAAAATATGCACTCAATATTCAGAAATGGATATTTCAGTCCAACATTACGAAAACTCTCTACAGAATGAGAGGGAATGATTATTTAAAATGAAAGACAATATGATACAATAAAATTTACAAAAATAACACATTTGGGAGACCTTTAAATCCCAGTTTACATTCATACATTTTTTTTTAATGTGGGATACTTTACAGAGTGACATTTCTTATCAAATATCTACATATATTTTTATTTCTGTTCATCATCCTGGGATGGAGGGGCTTAGAATAAAAAAAAAAAAAAGAAAAAAAAAAGACATATTCAAGTTGCTTTGAGCACTATGAAATGAAGGCTACTTTACAGCCGTTGTGAGAGAGTTCTCTTAAGTGTCCGTGACCATTGGAAATGAGCTGGTCTTGTCGTAATGTGGCTCTTGGTGAGGTCTGAGGTGATTCAAGTATTCCGTATTCACTTGTCTCTAGTGTGGACGTTTCCGGGACCGCGCTGAAGCCGAGGATCTCTCTCACCGAGTGGGGCAAATCCTGAAAACAGGAAGAGGTTCATGTCAACACTGCATCTGCAGAATCATTACTCAAACAAAGTCTTATCACAGATTAAGGGTTAGTAAGATTCAGAGTTTCATTCCAGATTATTACGTACACTGGAGTGCTTTTATGGCTCCAGAGAGTTATGGTATGTACTACATAAATGGTCTCAGTTCTTAACATGTTTTAATCCATGTCATATTTTCTGTAGTGGTATTTTGATTGTCATATAAAGCTTAGCACTGTATCATCATGACCAAACTATTCTTCAAAGTTTGTGTTTCAGCATAATACCATGTAATAATGCCTTAATACAATTCTACCGTAATACCCGAATACTATCATATCATTCTTTAGAAATGTATGTTTGTAGGCCCCTATGTGAACAACATACCTTACAATTCTTTATCTGCATACAGATAGACTCTGATTTGTGGAGAATTTCTTCGATGTCCAGTTTCATGGAAAGTTCATTTATATGCTGTCAACAGATATGGCAAAAAAAAAAAAACATGAGATATCCTCTTCATCAGAGATTAACTGGCAAAACCTAAAAATGAAACAGTAATAAACAAACCTTGAGAATTTCATTAAACCCGTAATTCCGTTCCATGATTTTCTGTTTCTCTGAGTCCAGAATGGCACAGCACACCAGGAGGTGAAAGTTTTGGCAAGGCAACCCGGTCCACATAACCTGAGGGAAAAAGAAAAAAACCTAAAATTTTATTTGCTTTTAAAAATAAAAAGGTATGCTTCACGCAAAGTATAGAATAAGTCTCAGACAACAAAACAATCATCATGATGTTAAAAACAAATGATTTCACACAATGAGGTCCTTTCACGTCAGGCGGCCGGAGGGGTGACACAAACCTCCCACAGGCGAAGAACATCCTGGAAATGGACTTCTCTCTTAAAGCGGATCAGTAACCACCGAAAGCAGAAATACAGGTACCCAGAATCCTGAGCCTCTGTAACAATAAAAACGCCATGTCAGCAGGGCAAGCCTCTGCAACAGTCTTCTGTCTAAGGCAATTACATGGAATTTTCTGTTAGAGAATACCAAAGGGGAAAAAAAAAAAAAAAAAGTGCTTTGAATGGAATTTCCTTTCACGTGAGATGGATGATGGTGTTTTGGCACAGGGTGAATTACCGAGGTAATTCCAGAAGGCGAGGTCCAGGAGTCGTAGTAACGTGCTTAGCTGGATGAGCTGTGTCTTCATACCTTGCATCTGCTCTTCAAAGTTCTCATGCTTAAAAAGAGCAATAACAATTAAATTAAAAAAAAAAATAATAATAAAAAAAAAAAAAAAGCAACCTCAAATTAAAGCAATTTACACTCAGGATGAACTGTGCACGCTGGACGTTTCGGATCTTTAAAGTCTACGCACTTCTTAATTCCTCCACAATATCCTTAATTCCAGAGTACGTCTGATTTCACAAAAGAGCACTAAATGATGAGAAATCATTTATTTACTTTAAGATTGTTCTCATCTGTCAACTACCCTTGATCCTTAGGTGGGCAGATTTGAATAAGGACAAATAAAATATCATAAAAGAAGTGAGACGTTTATTAATTTGCACCGTGACAAAAACCCATTAAGTATACCTTCCCTGTTTAACTAGTGATGTTATTTTTTTAGTTCGGTGGTGTGCTGTGTTCCACTGAAACGTGAAAGGAGTCTTTTGAGCATCAAATAAACAGTGTTAGGCATAAGAGCACTACCATCTGCTCCATGAAGGACACAAAGCACCAGAAGGCATCCACCTCGTTCTCCATCACATAGAGAATAGGAGAGAGGAGGTCACTCATACCCTGCACATAACCTGCAAAAGAAAGAGAGAGAAAGAAAAAGAGAGAGAAAGAAAAAGAGAGAGAAAGAAAGTGATTTATATATTCACTGTATGAAAAAGGGATGCCGTGTTCTGTAATTAATCACTCAAACCACTCGATTGAAAACAGTAATTAAAGGTTTCAGTTTCAGGGATAAGAATAAGCGAGGTCAGACACTGTGACATGTGACGTGTGACATGTGACATGTGACATGTGACGTTTAGGTCACGTTACTGACAGGCAGGAGCAGTGCAGTGATCAGCAGACAGGTTTAGTCACTCACCCAGATCAAA
The DNA here is from genome assembly GCF_902362185.1 of Chanos chanos. Taxonomy (NCBI): domain Eukaryota; kingdom Metazoa; phylum Chordata; class Actinopteri; order Gonorynchiformes; family Chanidae; genus Chanos; species Chanos chanos. The sequence goes on from NC_044507.1 coordinate 7,588,030, forward strand.
GTCATACATGCAGTACGTCATGAGGATGTCATGCAGCAGTATCAGGCCCGGGTTGTCAAGGCCCTCATAAAACTTGTTGTTCCGGTCTGTCCTGTTGACGTCTTTTTCTGGGAAAATTCGACACAAATATTTTTAATACCATTATCTCCAGACTGATGTATGCTACTGTTGAACACAGGCTTTAGGATGTGAAAGCAGTAACAAAGAATAATGTATAAAAAGGCAGATGCAGCAGTACAGTTCATCAAGTTTCCAGTTCTTATCTTTTCTCCTTCAGGTATTTAGATGTAACTGATTTAATGTTATTCTAGAACCCAACAGAAGGTAAACAGTCCCAATGTGTTCTCTATATATACACACACAAACATATACAGTATATATATATGTACACACACACACACACACACACACACAGTATATATGTGTCTACATGTTCATATATACGTGCTGATTGTGTTCAGAGGAAATTCATATGTGTTTTCATTACTGATCATTCACAGTGGGAACATATCTTTCCATAACATAATGCTTCCACATCACGTGTGTGTATTTGTGTGTGTGTGTGTGTGTGTGTGTGTGTGTGTGCGTGTGTGTGTGTGTGTGCGCGCGCACGTGTTCAAAAAGGCTTAGTGTGGCAGAATACAGCAGACAGAGGATTTTACCAATGAGGCTCTTGTAGTCCCGTAGCCTTGAGTTCCTTCTCTCCTGCTCTTCGCTGACTGACTTCCACTGAAGCTTCATTCTAAAATACTCATCTCTATTGAAAAGTAAAAATGAAAGGACTACATAAATATATCTTTTGATACAATACACATTTCCCTCGCATTCTTTCAAATATTAAATGTCTCGCACGCGCTTGATTTAACCATTTGTGTCACATTCTGTAATTATGTGAGAAAGACAAGTCATTTCTTCATAGGGATGTTACTGTGCAGTTGAAGGCCGAATGAGCGAGGCCTGCTTACGTTTTCCTTTTCTGTAAGTTTTTCCTTTCATCGTGGGTGCTGTCCCACGGAAAATATCCCAGCAGAAACTTCCAAGCCTCTTTCCTCACTGCATGGCATAATCCCTGAGGGTGCAACGAATCCCAGAAACGTCAATCACATCTGTGATTAAAATGGCTTTCATACCAAATAAACATGACCACTAAAGTGAAGTCATGTCAGTTAACAGCACACTGACCTATCAAATAATCTGTAGGGTTAATGTGAGGGAAACAGAATTCATATGTGCAAATTCAATTCACACTGTCCACAATGCGTTGATACATGGTTGCTATGGTAATGCCAGCATAACAGTCATTGGTATAGTATTGGAGCCAGAGGGGCCAATACTACACCCAAAAGAATGTAACTGATGATGCGTTGGGGGATTTCGAAAACATAATGGTGCTTTCAGTCTTTAAAGAAAGTCCCTGCTCCAGGGAGGTCTCCATAGCAACTGAGTGATTGGAAAACATAAATCAGACATCAACAGCCCGCTTGTTTTAATTAGAGGGCTGAGATTATGATCATGTTTGTGACAGAGGCACAAGAGAGAAAGAGAAAGAGAAAGAAAAAAAAAGAAAAAAGAAATGAGTCTTTGCTGCCTGGCTACCAGGCTCTGGGTCAACTGGCAAATGAAATTCATTAATTCCAATTCAGTGAAATAAAAAAAATCGGGTGACTTATTGAGGGATTAGGCCTGGAATTGAATTGGATGTATTGGAAGAAAAGGATCAGTTCCAGTTTGTGGGGAGTCAACACATACAGTTGAACACAGTTTGTTCTGTTCGAATGTTTCCATCTAAACAGTGACGCATACCATCTATATAGATTTGAATATGGTTTCCAGGAAGCAACCTTAAAAAAAAAAACAACACAAACTATTTCTGCCTAACAACAGTATTTCCACCCTGTTAAATTAAAGGATCTTTAAACTTAACTTACGACAAAAATACAACATTTAAAATATAAAGAGAAACGTGTCCCTTCCATGAGTTTCGCCTGAATAACAAATCATCCGACTGTTTGAGATGTCTTGCGTTTGTTCAACACGTATAACTTACTACTATCACCTAAAGTCACGGTCAGGACGGCTCTACACTGTGGAGTCGGAGTCAGAAACAAAACTGGGTTGCTGGAGTCGGAAGTTGGAGGTACCATAAATTGAGGAGTGGGAGTCAAAGGTTTTGTGTACTGACTCCACTACACTGCTTTATAATAAAGTGGTGCTGTGGAGCAGGAGTCAGAGTTGGAGTCATGGAGTCAGTCTCGGGTTAGTGGAGTCAGAATCGGAGTCGGTGGTACCATAAATTGAGGAGTCGGAGTCGACGACTAAGGTATTGTATGCCGACCCCACGGCCCTGGTTGTGTGTGTGTTATAGATCTGACTGGCTCTACTGAACCCTCTTCTGTCTATACATGAGTTTGAGTGACCCTGTCTATGCATGAGTTTGAGTGATCCTGTCTATGCATGACTTTGAGTGATCCTGTCTGTGAATGAGTTTGAGTGATCCTGTCTGTGAATGAGTTTGAGTGATCCTGTCTGTGAATGAGTTTGAGTGATCCTGTCTATGCATGAGTTTGAGTGATCCTGTCTGTGAATGAGTTTGAGTGATCCTGTCTGTGTATGAGTTTGAATGATCCTGTCTGTGAATGAGTTTGAGTGATCCTGTCTATGCATGAGTTTGAGTGATCCTGTCTGTGGCTGGAGGGTGAGACAGACTCTGTCCCAGCACATTAGCAAACGGCCATTTGGGGCGACAAGGCCTGGCCAGGATGAATTTACTTATTCTGAGCGACTAGTGTGCTAAGCTATTTCAAATGGCGCCCCCTGTTGTCAAATGTTCCACAACATCTGCCCACTCTAAAATTGAGAAATACACACACATATATATATATGTTCATTTACCCCTTTAAATATGATATGCTTCAAATGGGTAACGTTGGATATTCTTCCCTCAGAGTCTTGGTGCTTTGTCCAGTCTTCCACAGTTACCGGTTCCCTCCTCTGGACCTCTGGCCTTGCTCCCAGGTCCACCTACAACACATAAAATAACAATCACACTATTTTCCTATCACAGTCAAAAGTTCACGTAAACTGTTCCTGAGAAATAATAAAAGAAAATGCCAAGTCAGGTCAACACCAAGAGCCTGAGTCAGAGTACAGTCTATATTAACGGTGTTTGTGTCTTCTGACCATGGATAAAGGACTACTAGCTGTTCTCCTCAGGTGTTTAGGTCCTTGAATATTTACACTAGATTAAGTGCAAGGGCAAGGGGTTCGGGACATGGATTAAGTATTAAGCAGAGAGATCTGAGGATGTGTGCCAAGCACTGCCCTAGGCTTGATTTTAATACTGTTACAGGTCAGACAATGGTTAAATAAGCAGTGAGCCTTCACTAGCTGTACAGTGGTATGAAAGTGAACCATGACAAGGGGACATGGAGAAGAAGAGAAAAACAAGCTGGTTCTGTCAAAGGAAAAAGACTGTCCGTACCCTCAGTTATGTCATAAATACTGACAAACCCCCCTACCCCGGCACACTGTTGATTACGGACGTTCGATTGATACAGATAATAATGCAAGTGTTCCTGGCGCTTGTGCATATGCTTAAGTAAACACTACTTATCAGGAGAGTCCAGTAAGACAGCGTGTGTGTTTAGCACTTGGGAGTTTGTACTTACCCTGGTGATGACCTCAAAGCCAGGTTCCTCCTGCTGATTGATCTCCAGCCCTGGTATTAGTTCTCCCAGCAGATCTGACATCTCCTCCGCCGGCCTCTCCTGGCACTCCAGCTCAGAGCCGCGGAACGCGTCGAAGATGTAGTTTGTGACTTTGGAGAACCCCCCCAATGTTGTCGTGTAGGGATCTTTTTTGAATTTCTGTTGAAGGAAATTTCTGTTGATTTCTATGAACATCACATAGATGCTGGTATAACTGTAATACACATTTTCCCCCATCAGATACGATGTTGGACATCAAGTCTAGATGACATACTTGGCCTTGCAGAATGCAGAAACACAAACCCTTCCAAGTCTATAGTACTTCAACCAGACAGTCCACTTAAAACTAAAGCCACAAACCTGTACAAGGCCATAGTTGGTGTCATCTAGAAGATTCTCAAAAGACTGTGAAAGGGCTTTGTTGTAATAACTAACAATCAGGGTGTGTTCATCATCAGGGCATCTAGAAATAAAACAAATAAAACAGAAAATGACATTAAATAAAACAGAATGTACATTTACAGTTGTGGGTTTGTGTTTGTTTGTGTGTGTGTGTCTGTATGTATACTTGTACTTGAGTTTCTTCTGGTTCAAAACAAACTGGGGAAATATCAAATTAGAATACACAGACGCAAATAGATCATGCCTAAAATGACGGTTGTTTCAGCGTTCGTCACCATTAAACAGGCTAGTTTCCTTCACATTTCCTTTATCTCGCTGTCCTACGTGACAGACGAAAAAAAGGCCGTTTTGTGGTGTGGTGTGACATCATCAGTGAGACACAGCCCTGCCCATACGCATTCCTCAGCGTTTCATTATGGAGCTGCTCTGATAAGGACTTTAATAACAGTTATCTCTTCTCCAGCGCGGCCAACTGGAACATGCTCACAGGATTTCATCTGCTCTGATATTAAACACATGGAGAGGGAGAGAGAGAGAGAGAGAAAAAAAAAAAAGACGACTCATCTGGTCTCTTTCGTGACGTTTTAACTTTAAATACGCTGCTGCTCACTCAAACGACGAGACAGGGGCCTTCTCTACTCTGACCTGAAATGGGTTGTTTTTAATCGACCTTTGAAGCACCGCTAAGCCTGTCTCACAAATCACGCACATTAACATACAAATTACACTCCAGCTTCATTCCAAACGAGCGATTTGCTTTTCGAATCTGCGGCTCCATGTAAAGATGAATGAAGAGGCCATAAAAGTAGTCTCACTGCCTGTGCAGAGTTTCAATGAACAGGCCCAAAGAATGACTTGAACATCCTTGAGAGGACATGGAAGTTATAGTTATCTGAAGATTAAACTTATTTGACAGCTACATAGTTTTTATATTACAGAGATAATAATAGCCATAGAGTGCATGCTCATGTCTAATGCTTGAGGGCCAAAGTCCCTCATCCTTGTTTGCTTTTACCTCATAAATAAAGTTTGAATTTAACCTGAGAACCTAGTGAATTCTCCTCAGCCAATCAGTGACACACAGAGGTTAGCGCACATAGAAACCACCATGTTTTCTGTGTTCAGAAGCCCGAGTTGTGCATCCCTTACATGGAAAATGTGACGCATCACAAACTCCTATTTCTTCCCAACACAAACTCCAGGCATGACTAAGGACTAATTCATATCCCTGCTCTGATGCACACTCTGCTGGACAAAAGACACATAACAGTCCGGCCAAATTTCACAGCTGTTTGCTACTCCACGGCAGAACATTCAGATTATCAGCGGTTCACAAACAAACACCTTGAGTAAAAACAAAACAGATTTTTCCTGGCTGTAGTTTTCTTAACCGAGGATAAGATCTGGTTTGAGCCAGTTCTGGATGTATAGGGCACTTACTCGCTGAGCTGTGCACATTTCCTGAGGTTATCCAGGAACGCTTCACTGCCCCCCTGATGGAAATGAACAGCTGGTAACGTGTTGCCATCTCTCAGGTGGAAAGTCAGATAAGACCAGCCCTCACACTTCACACTGATAGATTTGAGATCGCACACGTAGAAGGAGAAGGCCCACTTGCTGCGCTCATTCGTGTGGTTCAATCCACCTGAAAAACAATGAGACACAGAACCCCCATCAAACCACGCCACACTCCAGCCATGTCATACCCAAGCGTACTAAGGCCTCGTTGCTGTGGATCAGACTTTGGCAGCAGCCAGTTCCGGTTGAGATAGGAGACAAGTTGCAAAAGTTGTTTAATCTGACTTTTATGAGCGATCATTGCCTGAATGACTCCAGAGTGCAGTGTTTATGGTTTGTGGCTTTCAAAAGGGCCAAGCAGGTACTCACATGAACAAATGTTTTCCTTGACACCGACTCTGGAATACCTGTCTAATCTTAAACAGGGCTGTGGATTCTATAGCTCCATTTATGCTTTCAAACCCAGTGACTGTGCCAGATAACATGTCCAAACCATAACCCTTAAAAAACACTGCAATTTTACTCTGTAGTAGAAGAGGTTGTACGGTAAATCAGGGAACAGATGAAGTTAGAATTTTCCTCTGTTTGTTTGTTTGTTTGTTTAACATCAAACAAACAACCTATTGGACGCACAATAAGACGAAGGTGAATGGGTAGTGCTGAAATTCACTCAGAGATTTGGTTTGCATATCTTGTGAGAGTCTGACAGTTAACCTACCTTCTCCATTAGTGTACGGTTTCCTTCTGAAAGACACAGCATTGACCATGTCCCACTCAGTGTCACAGCTGAGTTGCTGATCCATGGGTCTGTGACCTTTCTCTCCTGAGCACTGTGTCCACTCCACCACCGAGCTAGAGTCCTTCAGACAGGAGAATTACAACAGTATTACTGACATTATTATTTTAAAAGCCATTATCTTAAGAACATACATAAACAAACTCAACATAAGTAATTAAACGCATGCTCAATAATTAAATACACAAGGCATCAACCACAGCACAATGCACTATCATTGTACAACCGGCTTACGAATTAAAAAAGAAAAAAAAAGAAGAAAGAATTAAAAACAAAACAAAAAAATCTCAACAAAGCACAGTTCAACTCGTTAGAACATAATGCACTGTTTTTTCAAATCTTAACATTTCCTTAAGAACAATGGAGAAACAAAAGTATAGTTGTTTCTGTAAAACTGTGAGCGCAGTATCACTTGGAAGCATTAAGAAAGACGTATCAAAACAATCTATTTATTCAGGTAAACATAACAACTTCTGCATGAAAAACAAAGCGAAAAAATAAGAACCTTTCCAGCACACAGCATGTTGGATGGATCGACTGTATCTTCCAGAGGTTTATACTCCACAACTGTTTCACCATCCTTGGAATAAAGAAAAAAAAAACAGTATGACATCATGAGTTATGATTTTTTTTTTTTTTTTTTAATCTGGGGGCAAGAAAAAAAAAAAAACAAGGCTGTGGCATGAAAAAGCTTTTAGACTGAATTAAATATCGACATTGTCACAGTCATATAAAAGGAAGCGTTCTATCCAGACCTAATACGGGGACCAACTTAGACTGAGACACTGCGTAATTCACATACTTATTATTACATATGTGTATAAGTAGTTGAGTTGAGAGCTCAAGTCCTGCTGGATCACTCCATCTGCTAACTCTCATCCATGAGGTTTAGTGTGATGGTCAATGCACACACCACAACAAACATTCTTTTATGAGCCATCACTAAAGGCAAAACAGAAAAGGATTCAAATCAACTGTTAAGTGACACTACTGGCACTAATCAATGTGCAGTCAGTTAAGCATAGCTTGAAAGAAGACAAAAGGCATGTCTCTCTCTCTGTCTCTCTCTTCTGTATTTAGAGAGCCTGTACCTTCTCTAGGATTCGGAGAAAGCCTGACAGTAGTAAATCCTGGTCATCAGATTCCTCCGTGTTTGAATGGATGAAAACTCCTTCGTGTTCGAATATTACCTGTGGAGGAGGGGCACGCACTGACATAAGTAAAAAAAAAAAAGAGATTATCTTTTTTTTTTAACTATTTATCAATTGCTTCACTTCATGCAAGCTAATGCCAAGTAAACCTTTTTATGTATGTATATGTAGCTGAGGCCACTTTACAAAGCTGTCACTTCGTAACTCAATGGCAAAATGAAAAAAGACAAGCGGGCATTAGAGACCAAGCCATCACTAGTGGCTCTCCGTGATTATGGTAATTCCCTGTAACAGTTATGCGCCGCGTCCTATGGCCACGTAACCACTCAGCTGTCAAAGGATTCTGCCAACAAGACGCTCCAGTAGCGCTGCAGTAGATCTGGCACCGGGAGATCAGAGGATTGTCGTAAAAGCGGCATAATTTGCTGTCCACGTTCATAATTTAGACTGGAGTAAACTCATGTAGCTACTGTGACACAGATTAAATAATGCAGAAGAACAGCTGCCTGTCTATATAAAAAAAATAAGTAATTCACATGCTGACCTATGTTTGGTAACACATGGCAAACACGGCTGTATACTTCAGGTAGCTGGCTACACAGCTAGCTATACCAGGGGACATATTTCAGCCAAGTTCAACTTGGCAAGCAAGTAAATTAATTAAATCACCAGAGAGCCATCTGAGCCTCATCCGTTTACGTAGTGCTAGTGCGTATTGTCAATACAACAGGCATGCGTCTGTCATTTTAAGACACACTAAAACTAACTCGCTAAAATAAATAACATCGGGATTCCCTGAAAGGCATTTCAAGAAGCAGAATAACTGCAAAAGATGGCTAACTTAGCTATTAGCAGCTTAATGACTAGTGTGTTGGCTGCTAGCTAACTAGCTAACGTTACATAGCTCTCAAAGTATGCAAGGTTTTACTGAAGGCAAAATATAAAAAATCCCTAACTGCCCTATTCTCGGTAAACGATATCAGTTACTGCTATACGTAGAGTTAAGCTAATTTACGAATTGGAAGATACACTAACTGGGAAAATGTGCCTTATCAGTACCTTGGGAGGAGTAGTGGCCGCCATGTCGACTGTTAGTAAAGCGACGTCGCGCTTACAGCTCACGTGCCTGTCAGCTCTCCACAACAACATTGACAAGTCATCTTCCGCGTGGCTTTAGGTTTGAGCAGGCGCAATAACCCAAGCACCCCCGATACAGACGGAAGATATCGTCAACACTGATTCACTGATCTCCACATAAATGCCCAATATGTGCATATGGGGGACCATCTTCATTTTAGAATTATTGGGATCAGTTGCTTCGGTTTGGTTGCAAGGGTTTGACAGAAGCTCCACGATCTGCATACCATATGAACCCTAAATTTCCCAGAGACATGCCCCACGCTGCAGATTGTATAACAATCAGCGTATCTGCGCAGTAACGCGCTAATTCTGCGCGACGTAAACACAGCTTTTCCTGTCACAATGGCTGCTCCTGCCACTGAAAACAACCAGAGACCTTTCCAAAATGCAATGAGACTTGTCAAAGTGGCTATCCAGTTGGATTCGGGGAACAGACATAAGGTAACAGCTATGTGTATGTAACAGTTAATGATACATTGTCATTGAACTCCTTAGAGTCTTGTATGGGTTCTATAACAGTAAGCCGGAGCTAGTGATGATACTTTGTTTTCCAAACAGAAATGAAGTAAGCTGATATTTCCTGTTAGTATTTGAATAATGTATTCACTGTCCTATACATTACAGGAGGCATACTGCGAATATTTGAGAAGTGTCTGCTACATTTCCCACGCTCTCCTTGAGGATGGATCAAAACGTAAGCCGATATTTTCTGGAACTGAGCAAGATTTTAACTCATCCAGTTTCGTAATCACGCTAATCAGTTAGCGGGTGATATCTGCTTTTATCATAATAAGGCGTAACTGTCCACTAAAAACCACAATGAAAATAAACGTCATTACTGAACCATCGTTGGTCCAGCTTTCAAGTCGAACAAAATTTCCTATTTTACCAGTTGCCGAGGCAGCGGTGTAACGAACCAGAGCTGGATCTGACGTCCGCAGGCACTCTCTAAGGGCGCGTCCTTGTTTTCCAAAGTACATGATTTTGAAAGAGGAAAATAAATAGCCCTTTTACATTTTACATAACCATGAAAGTGCATACATCGGTGTAATACTTTTGTTTACTTACACTTTTGTGTAATACTGGTTAAGTCATCATCCTCAGGTTTCATCCTTCATTAAAGCTTTTAAAACCATTAAAAATTGTGACGAAGCTTTCCGGACTGTGCTGTTTGCCCACTCCCACTTAAACGGCGAAGCCTGATCTGCTTCATTATAAGTGATCTGTACAATGACTTATTTAGACAGGGCAGTGTACATGGGTAAGGGTCCATTTTACTTTGACCAATTCTGTCCTTATCAAGAATAGTGCAAGTGAAGGCAAGTAGAAGGTTTGTGGGCGGGAACAAGAGGAAGACCCAGATTAAGAGTTTTGTAATGTGACCAGAGTCTAACTGTTTTAAAGAGAGGAATCTGTATTGAGTGTGGGCTGTCATTAATCACATGCAGAAGGGCATTTAGAATTTACATACAGAGCTCACACTGCTTTCATTCTGTAGGCTTACTGTGTTTTAGGGGGTTTTCATTCATTTGAGGAGGTGATACAAGTGAATCAATGTCTTATTCATGTTGATATCTGAACATATTTTACAGTGGTAAGGAAGACATAGCATTTGTCCAAGAATTTGCAAAGTTGTCTGAAAAGGTAGTCAGGTAGGATAGCCTTCAGTGATGTTCCTGTGTGTATTTCTATATTTGTTTTTTGGGGTTTTTTTTATTGCTCTCACTAGAGGATGGAGAGATGGTGACAGAAGAAGTGGAGAAGATGGTGAAACTGGCAGAGCAATGTTTAGAAAGAGTCAAATCTTTCATAGACAGAAAGGACACACCCCCTGACTCCATATCATCATCTGCACCTACACCATCTGCATCATCATCTTCTTCTTCAGTCACCTCAACTTCTCTCACACAGACAGCTGCACAGTCAACTACCTTTGCAAGCAGCTCTGAGCAGAAAGGTGAGCATTCATTTTTCTGATCTTTAAAATGTAGTGGGCTACTTTTCAGCAGATCCTATTCAATAGGATCAATGATGTATTAATAATTGTACCTGTGCATCCCATGTTTCCCCCAGCGACATCACAAGAGAAACTGGACGAACTGGAGACGCAGCCAAACACTGCCCCCCAGTCCAGACATCGGAGAGTCCTCTCAGACGGTGGCAAGGCAAACTCCCCGTTCCTGCCCCCTGAAGTTTTCCAGAGGCTACAAACAGTAGAGTCACAAGACCAAAGAAAGTTAGTCATTCTGTCAATTCAAAACAGTGGTCAGAATGAGAGACAATGGGTGAATGACGAGTACAGAGTCCCTATTAGAGCTGATTGAACTAGATTGGGGTGGAGACAACAGTCCAAAAGTGGGCTTCTCCTCCAAGAACTGTCACAAGTTTTTAAATTACATACAAGTGATAAAGAGGGTAAAGAATGGAAGGACAGAGGATTAAATCAAACAAAATCACAACTGAGACTGCTGCAAACGTGATCAAATACAAATAACTTGCATTATTCTCGCATCAAAACATATCTGGCACGGTCATCTTCAATTCAGTATGTACCTCCTACACCTCTGTCTCTTCTTTGAATTACTGTCCCACAATGACCATTTGGTTTTTTTTTTATTATAGGAGTTCGTTTTGATGCTCCATAGAACTTAAATGTTGATATTCTTACATCTTGTGACCTGTCATTTGCTGCATATAGATACAGATGTGCAAAATATAAGAGGAACTGCAGACAAATTATTGACCAAAGCAACTGATCAGTCAGGGGTGTTTGTGAAGTGACTTGCTAACCCATAGCAATTAGTTATGCCTCTGCCAGTTTGAGAGATGCATGTCAGGTAACAGTTAATGCCACACCTCAAATTAGTGTCCCATTGTAGTAGCTTAATCGCACTGTTGGACTAAGTAAGTGGTATTTTACTATCATTCAAACGTGGCAAAAGTGTTGTGTTTGCCTACGTCCCATGATCAGTTTACACCTATGGAAAAGCACTCAATCATTCTTCAACCTCTCTCTCTCTCTCCCCCACTCTGTGTTTGTATAATATTGTTTGCTTGTATGATTTTTGTTTTGGTGTGTTTCAGGGAACTTACCCCAATTGAGGAGGCATCGCGTTTGAATCAGAAACTCAAGGCAAATTACGAAGCCCGAATGGCACGACTTGCCCCTGGCCAGGCATCACAGAAGACATCACTGGTTAGTGTGTCTTTGTTTGTGTGTTTGTGTGTGTGCTATGTTGTTTTGTGTTGTGTTGGGATGCGTAAAGCTAAATTTACTCATTGGCAATTTACGATGCTTTTTGGGTTGCGCATGCGCCAACGTCCTTCCAGGTGACTCATGATCGATTTAGGCGTGTATCGACCCAGTGCGGCTGCACAGCTGTAAGTGTGATGACCAGATTCGCTCCAAACAGGCAGTGACTAGCTCTTGTCGGTGACTGAGTTATGGAACAGAGAGGTCAGGCCTAGGACCTAGGACGCCGTCCCAGTTGGCATTAATATTTCTATTTTTAGGACTTTTTTCAGTGTTTTAATGAAATTCTTAGTTCCCTCAAAGATGGTAAGTAAATTCGTTTAACTTTGAGGGGACGGACAAATCGCTATAATTCCGTTTTAAGCGGAGTACAAATGTTGGAATTAAATACTGTTCAGATGCCAAGAATGCCCCGGCGACGTAGTGATATCGCTCTGGAACTTCGTTCATACTGGAAAACGCTCAAATCATTTCTAAAGGTATAAATGGCTTGTTTAAATTATGAGGCCTAAACTGTAATGAAAAATGCTAATGTACGTTAAGTGAATTCCATAGCATCTGACGCGCTACCAGAGCTTCCTTCTTTGCTTATGCTTATAAAGGTTCGAGTTTTTAATTTGGGAGAACTACACGTTACAAAGGAGGGAAGCGTTTCTAGGTTTTCTAGTGACGGAAGTTTTTAAGTCTTTTCACGGGAGCCCCCCCTGATTGGGAGTATAAAGTCTCCTTACAGTCACGTCCAGATAATAGTACTGAAATGGGTGATGTCGTGGAATGCAGAGACTCTGATGACTTCAGTAGATCTAATGCTAAAACACTTTTGAAGACACTGTAGAAACAGCGTGGTATGGATTTAAAACAAAGTGTGATATCAAATGTGTTGCAGTAAGTGAGGCTTTCTCTGTAATTTCTCCAATTGCCCCATCTTTGTCCCATTACAGACCCTGTCTCTCCAAAGGCAGATGATGGAGAACCTGATTATAGCCAGGGCCAGGCAAGAAGCTGTATCCTTTCTATAAAACAGCACTAAATTCACTGAAGAACTGACTTGCACTCATGGATCCAAGCAGATAGTAAGATCAATAAGATAGATATATCACCTCCGTTTGAATCTTTTAACTGGATAGCAATTTTTGAGACACTTCTTCTGTTTCAGTGGGCAAGAAGTTTGTAGAGGGACAACATAGTCTTGAGTTCTGTGATGTCTGCTAGCCAAAGCGTTTTATTGATTTGTCTTAGAGTATTGGCGCGTTAACCTGATCTTTGAAACAATCGACTGGACTTTGTTTGTTTTTCATGGAAATGGTTAGGGATAAGAAATTATGCGAGGAAGTAAGTTCAGCAACAGTTATGTGAGCCCATTGGATGGATTTTACCTCAGACAGGGGCACAGACTTTCCAAAATTAGGGCTTTCTTTAGGGGGTTCTTGACATCGGGATATGCCAACCAGCGTAGTATAAATGTAGATGAACAACATCAAATTCTGTAGAGACTTTAAGGATTCAGTTAAAACAGTGATGTATACAAGATGTAGTGGAGCTGGTCATTTTCAAATGTTTGGGTGCAGGTGCAGTCAGACTTGCTTTGATGATTTTCCTGAGCATGTACATGCAGCTCCAGAGGAAGATGGAAGAGAGGAGGCTCCGATTACAAGAAGAAGCCAACAGGTCAGCGTTCGTCTCCATTGACCACCCGTGGCGTGTTCCAATACCTTGGCAAAATTCAGCGTTTCCCAGTCTGTTCTAACAGGGGCTACTGCCATGGGTGTTTTGGGTTTTAGCCGAGATCTAGTTCGCCTTATGTGACCAACAAAGCCCTTGTTAATGCCTTTTATTAATAGATAGAAAATGTGCAGAGCAGTAGTTGTTTGAGAAATGGATTGATGAACACACTCCCAGTTGTTTTCTCATATGACCAAAGGCCAAGGGTTATATATATGTATATATCAATTTTCACAGTGTAAGAGTTGCCATTTATTATCATTTGACATTCGTACGGACCAAAGGGGTGCTGATCTTGAAACATAACTCTTATTCTGAAACACTTGATATATGTGGGTTCAGAACTGCTTTATGTGTAAAACGTATATCCTGGTGAATCATGTAATGTGATTGCCTTTAACTTGGTCGTTTCCACTAGTGGCAATTTACCGAATGTTAACCTTTTTGTTGGCCTTAATGAGTCTAAAAATTCTGTAACGAAACATGTTGAAAAAACATTTTGTTTCGTATGTTGAGTATACAGCGTGTGAGAAGAATGACATCCCCTTTTACCATTTGCATCTTTTGACAGGAGGTTTGCAAGTTCTGGAGCGATGACGCCTGAGGAGCAGGAACAGCGGGTTCTCTATGCAAACATTCTGGAATATGAACAAGACCATGTGAGTACATGTCTGGGACTGTGGTGTGGTTTTAGCAAAGATTTTGATTGCGTTTTTCTACCCCCCCCCCCTTTTTTTTCTTTTTTTGGGGGGGGGGGGGGGTGAGAGCAATAAAAATGTAGACAGCTAATGCACTAGATCTCTGTGTCAGTCAACATTTGGCAGGGAATGTCACAAAGCACGTTTTAATTCTCTTTCAGGATTGGCCCAAGGTTTGGAAAGCTAACCTGAAAAAGAACCCAAATGATCCCACCCTGATCTCCGGCCTTGTCTCATGTCTTCTCAGGTACTGGGTTAAACACACTGTTTCGGCAGGCTTTCTTCTCCTACTTTTCCTTTTGTTAGTCTCATCTGTATTCTGTTACTCGCATCTTATTTGCATGGTGCCTCCTGTAAACAGTAAGTGTCACAAAGCGGCTTCGGAGAATTCTTGACCTTGTAAACCAGGTTATTACGAAAGATAACAATCCAAAATGGAAGAGGAACCATATTTTAAAACTTTACCAAATCTGCTGTTTTTAAGATTTTGCTCCATTAAAAAAAGGTCTTGCTTCTTTTGGTCCCAGCTGCCCTGACCACCCGGTGATGAAGCTGCTGAGGAGGCTGCAGTACAGGGTTTATAACAAGCTCTACCCTATCGTGAGTCAGTGTGGGTCTGTCAGCCCCCTGCCCTGCCGCTCCCCGTCACTCAAACCCTCACGCAGTGCTCAGAGCCTGCTCCTCCCCGACAGCCCCCTCCCCCCGCAGAAACAGAACCAGAACCAGAACCGACCCACGATGGCCCACAGCCTGTCGGACGCCTCCATCTCGCTCTCCCTCTCCCACGATCACAACGCCAACACCACGGAGGCCGAAACCGATCCGGACAAGCCCCAAACCCCAGGCCCTCCGGACAGGGAGAACTCGTTCGAGGATCTAGAGCAGTTCGTGACTCACCTGGACTGGATGCCAGGTCACGATGACGACCCCACAGGCTCGGACCTGACCTTTGACACGACGCAGACAGATGTTGAACTGCAGATTCAGGATCTTGAGGAGCGAGCCCTAAAAGAGCACTTGAAGACCATTGTCAAAGATATTCACAACTGCATTGGCAAGTGTTTGTGTGTGGACACCACTAGGAATTCTCCCTAGAGATGTATCTGCGTTATAGAGTTATTTTTTTTCTTTGCTCATATAGAGTTGTAAGGACTGTTTAGTTAGTGGTCATATCCTCTATATCTCTATTAAGGATATAGGTCACATATAAAGTGCTTTACTCAAGACTGGTGTAATTCATTGGTGAGCTGTCAGAAATGAATGCGATCGAACATTTAGAAAGATGCCTTTTTCTGCACAGTATCACTAGTGTAAATTCCATGAACTGAATATGAATGTACTTGTGTGTTCCAGATCGCCTGTTGTCACTCTGTCTTCTCTCCTTTGAATGTCTCAACACTGCGAATGCCAAAGACCAGTGTGTTGCCAGTTTAGAGGAGGCTTTCTTCACCCCTCTATGGGGTCCTCTTCTGGCACTCTTCAGGTACCAACGCAGTGAACCCCAGGCTAGAAGTTACTGGTTTGCATACATTTGTCTTGTTTTGTTCTATGCAGTCATACTGCTACACACAGGCATGTTTGGAGAAACAGAGAGGAAAGAGGAACCTGACCCAAAACCAGCTGATTCACTGGTTTCATCACAAGACCAGTGCATGTAATTTAAAAAAAAGTTCATAGTGTCCTATGAAAAGGCAGACAAGTGAAGAGTTTAAAATGTTGGCATTGGCAGTTTTTTTTTTTAAAACATTTTATTTCGCTCTTTTCTGTTTGTCGCTTTGTTTACATGCTCTCGTATACACCATTTCCACCCAAAAGACAGGTCTTGTTTTGGGATCTTGCGCTCAAAAAGCCATAGATCTCTGCTTACTAAAACTTGTTGAATGATCGAGATAAGACCCTGAACTGAATGGGTGGTGTTAACACCACAGAGCTGTCAATCTCCCCTTCCTGCTCCATCCAAATAGTGCTTACACACAGCAAGAAGGTGACCTTCAGTATGGGTAGCCTTTAGGAAAATGAAATGTTTATTAGTTTGCTAAAAATAGCAAAGAGGATGTAGGCTAAATCCTAAAGTAAACTCTGAAGCCTCCCCTTGTCTGTTAAAATTTAACACCCTCCCTTTATATTCAGGTTGTTGTCATTTCTTTTGGACGTGGCTTGTGTATAGTTTTTTTTTCTCCCATGCGTGCAGCCATAATTGGGTCAGGCCAGAGGTCATGGTTTTTATCAGACCTTTGATAATCGATATGCCCGAATGGCTTACATATTATGGGACATGGGAACATCTTTAGGCACAGAAAAAAAAAAGTTGCAGCAAATGGTTCCAAAAGGCGTGATTAAATATAGGCGTTAAAACTTAAATGTTTCCTGTATTGGAACAGTAAAGGATTTCTGCAACTTTTTCAGAACGTTTGAAGCTGTTTAAAAGCTTGTACATTTCTGGTGTTTGTCTGGAGGGTAAACTCTTCCTTGTTAAGGCAAATGTTTTTGAATCCTGTTGGTGCGGAGGAAAATGCTGAAGGCTAATGACAGTGGGCAGTGATATGATAGAGAAACCAGCTATATTAGTTTAACAGTGATTTTAGGGCTGTCGCGATTAGTCGATGTAAGCGGCGAAGTCGACGCTGAAAATGCGTTGACGTCAGTATTTTAAACTGGGGCGTCGTTTTCCTGTTTTTATGAATTTATCCATTTGATTTCTAAAACGCTTCAATAGCACTGCGTAACTGCTGATAGATTCAACGACTATTCGACTCAATTAGTCGATAGATTAATCGATAGAAAAATAGTCGGTAATGGCAGCCCCAGCAGCAGTTGCGCAGTGACATCGAAGAAAAGCATTTGTTATAATGAACTGAAGCGTTTTAGAAATCAAAAAGATGAATTCATAAAATAAAGATACGATGCGTCGGTTTAAAATATTGATGCCAGCGCATTTGAGAGTACGTTTTAATGTGATGGAGTTTAGGATAGTTCAGTAACGTTTTTTGAACTGTCCCCCACTGTGAACAGTACAGTTTTTCTCTTTTATCATAGCCTATGTTGAATATTGAACAGTAGATGGTGCTGTTGGTCTTGAAATGTTTGTCAGTCCTTTATTGATGTTCCAAGCTAGGTTTTTTTGTTTTTCCTCTTTCATTTTTGGATGTGAGCAAACTTTAATTCATTCAGTTTTACTGAATATTTTTGTGTTGCATCAGTTTTGGTGCACTAATCTCTTTGAAAATAACTGTTACACTTATTACTATTGACCTTCTTTGCCCTGTGTGTGTGTGTTTGTGTGTGTGTGTGTGTGTGTGTGTGTGCCTCAGGAAGGTCCATCGGGAGCAAGAGCTGGCTTTCCAGGCTAGTGTCCAACTCTACCGAAACACCTCCCCAGGCGATGTGGGTGTCCCCGCCAAGTTGTTCCCCAAAGACCCAGCTGTGCTTCATGGTTCCTACCCGTACGAGTGTGCCGTGCAAGAGCTTAAACTGCTGTGTGGGGACTGCTGCCCTCAGAGAAAGCTGGAGTGCATTGGTGAGCTCGTCTGTAAGAAAGCACATGCCACATTCTCCTTTCTGGAGACATACCCTCCTACAGCACTTTGGAACCAACACACTCAGATGAACTCATCAAATTTTGCGGACAGTCTGAATATTAGAACCAGATTAGCATTGGAACAGAAAAAGTGAGATCAAAAAAGGTCTCCTGCAAGAGATCTGGCAGTGTTTACTGGCCAAGTTGAGCGAAGATATGGTCTCGAGTCACGATTGACTTGACCCTCACGTTCATCGATCAGATCTAGTTATGTCAAAATAGCGTGTGGAGGATTCTTTGCTGTTTTTTGCGTGACACAACACAACACAACAGTGTTCGTCCCATCTAGAGATCCTTTCAAACCAACCAGAAATCCATTTCAATCTGCTTTAGGAGCATCTGAGCGTTTTCAGTCGTGAGCGGTAATCGGACAGAATCGTGTAAAACTCGCTGGCTGGCGCATAATAATGGTGCAGACTGCTTTTTGTTTGATGGCAAACTCTGTATTTACTTCATCCTGGGTTTTTTTGTTTTTTTTTTTTGTTGTTGTTTTCTTTCAGTGCGAACACTAAGACTCATCTGTGCATGTGCAGAAGATTACCGCTGCCACCATGAGGACGATTCCCCTCAGAAATCAGCAGCCATGTGAGTCCACAATCACAACTCTCTCACACACACACGGACAGACGGACCATACAGTATAAAAGTAAAATCCGCAGCCATGTGAGTCCGCCATCACAACTCTGTCTCTCACACACGCGCGCGCACACACACACACACACACACACAGACTATGCAGTTCAAACTAAGAGTGGGACAACAGTAAAAGCCCTTTTGAGTTTCTCTCATTACTTTGTGCACGTGGTCTGGTTTATAACATGATGATGTGAGTATGGCTCTAAGGAGCCCTGGTTATGGAGGGTTCAGACACTAAGGAAGGACCTCCTGTCTGTATTTCGGTCTGTATGTCAGACTTCATCAGGTCCTGCTGAGGCCCAGACTCAGCAGGGGGGCCCATCTAGACCCTCTTCACCCAGCAGGGTGCACTGGACTGGCCTGCCCTCCAAACTGGGTCAAAATGTCTGGAACACACTCAGAACTTGACACTGCGCCAGGACACACACACACACACACACACACAGAGAGAGGGGGGCACACCGATGACCGAGAGACTGGAAGCTCTCACTCTAATCCGGTATTTACACAAGTCGAAACCTCAGTATTGCTATATGTACAATGCTGTAGGTCGAAGAGACATTAGATCTGAAGAACTAAATGTTAATGTTAGTTTGTGCAACTGAAATGCAAATGAAAACGGTAGTCGGGGGGGGGGGGGGGGCGGTGTTTTTTTTTTGGTGATTGTGCCTGTTGGCTATATTGTGAGGTCAGATATTAATCTGCACCAGACATGTGGCTGAATAGATTTTTTTTCAGTGAGACACTTTCTCTTTCTTTCTCTCCCTTTCTGTCTCTCTCCCTGTCTCCCTCTCTCTCTCTCTTTTTCTGTTTCTCTCTTTTGCTCTCTCTCTCTCTCTCACTTTCTCTCTCTTTTTTTTTTTTTTTCTTTTAAGCGTGAACTCGTTTTTTTTTAAAATTATCTCAACTTTCGTGTTTGTTTGTCGTTCAGCTTTTCTCTTTGTTGCGTGCCCACGTTGTGTCAGCGCTAAGTCTTTTTAGTGGAGCTCACTAACGGGCTGTGGTCTGTGACATTTAAAACAGCGGTGAAATGTTTTTTTTTCGTTCGGGTCGCGTTTGTTAGGACTGCGTTTAGTCAGAAGCCCAGCAGACTCACTTCCTTTAGTGCACATGAATGGTAAAGATGTTTACTGGAAAAACAGATGACTGTAAAAGTGTGACTTCACACCAGCCTCCTGTAAAATGGAAACCAGTTGGCCTCCCTCCGTCTTTATGCTTCCCTCTCTGTCTCTCATTATCGTTCCTCCGAGGCGTTGGGGTCATATGCTCGTCCCTGGTTCTCCCTGTCGCTGAGCACCGCGTAGTCTGGCCTTGGCGACAAACGGCGGCTGGATGTTTTGAGCGCCAGCTTTCAGTCAAAGCTCTCCCAGCTCCGAGAGCGCCGCAGAATCTCATGCCCAGGCTGTCTCTTTACAAAACTGATCAAAGATTACAAAAAAATATATGATAATAAAATTTAATTCCTCTATAAAAATAAGCCTCTCATTTAGTTTTGGATGCGTGGATTTTTTTAAAGTCGTTTTTGTGACTGCCAAGAGAGAGAGTGTGTGTGTGTGTGTGTGTGTGTGTGTGGCTCTGGAAAGTTGTAATTATGGTTTTGATTCATTAAAATGTTGTGTGAGGGGAATATTTTAATCAGGGCTGCTTTTCATTTTTTTTTTTCTTTAGGAAAAACAGAATCCATACAGTGGTATGGTAATAGCTTGTAGGATGGTTTCAGAGCTTTGTGAAGCTCAGTAAAGGATGTAATGTAAGGCTGGTGATATGCAATTTTCAATCTTGACCCCCCCCCCCCCCTTGAGAAGTGGAGTTGGGCATTACCCATCGAGAGCTGGATTGTTTTTGTTAGTTGATAGGGGAGTGCGTATTTCTACACGCATGCATGAACATGTACAATCAAACAATTTTCATTCTTTTGCTCCTTTTCTCTTTGTCTTTCAGCTCATTTTTCCCCCCTTCTCTCTCTCCATTTCACACATTCGTTCACACAACAATGTTTCCCTCTACTCAACAGTCATTTCCTCTTCTATTCATCCGTAACCCCGTTTTCTCCTTTCTCTCCTTTTTCCTGTCTCCTGAACCTAGTAGGGGGCTCATTTCTCCTCTCTGCACACTTTATCTGAGACGACTTTTTTCTTTTCTTTTTTTTTTTTACTCCCCTTCTTTTTCCCGCTGATGTGTTATATGCTCTTTCTCGCTCAGCCTCCCCCCTTTCACCCTTTCAAACTGGTTTACCAAATCTGTTCAAGTTTTCATGTTCCTGTTTCCCCTCCATCTTTCTCTCAGTGAAATCAAATGACAACACAAAATAGCTTTTCACTTGCTTATTTCTGGGACAAGAGCAGTTGTATCATGTTCTCTGCGAGTTGCCCTGGAAACTGTGATTCAGATTTTTTTTCCACTTTCGCAATTCATTTTGACGGGTTGCAACAAGACAAAGGTCCGCGTCGTCGACTTGCATGTGCGAGCGTCGGAGATGCCGAGACCAACCGGCTTCTCTGTGCCTGTCGGCTCTTGGTGTGGCTGGCACAGGGTGTTGCTGTGTCCGGCTCTCTCTCGCTCGCTCTCTCTCTCTCTCTCTCTCTCTCTCTCTCTCTCACCTGTGTGAAGAGTATCGGGTGTCCACAGGGAAAGTGGATACTCGGCCTTCTTCTCACGCGAGAAGCCTGCCCAGCCGGGTTGCGTGTGAATGCTGGCGGTTTGGCCCGAGGTCGGTGACTCAAAGACGTGACCATTATGTTAATGAATGAGTGGACTTTGGTCCCGTTTGGAAAATGGTCTTCTATTGGACAGCAACGTGGATTCGTTGAGTGTTGACAGTAATTGGTTTATGTTTGACTAATCAGCAAAAATGTGTTGATGGCACGCGTGAGGGCATGGCGAACGGCCAAAATTGTTTCTACCCAGCTGGGGAAAAAAAAACCATGTCTCTCTCTCTCTCTCCCTCAGAGGGGCGGATGACCTGCTGCCAATCTTGTCCTTTGTGGCCCTGCGAACCGAACTACCCCAGCTGGTGTCCGAGTGCGCCGCACTGGAAGAGTTCATCCACGAAGGGTAGGTCCACGAAATCTCTCCTTGATCCCAAGATATTTCCCCCCCCTCAACAAGGAATTCCTGTTAGTGTTAAAGCTATAGATAGGGATCATAGAAACAAAAATTCCACCCCCCCCCCCCCCCACCCCTTGGGGAAACTTGACTGGACCTCTCAGTCTGTACCCCCGTTGATCCAGTGCCATTGGCTGCCACCTTACCCTGGCATTTTTAACCTCTCCTCCCCTGAGTGCCCTCGCGTGTCTTTGAAGACCGCACTCCAGGGTCTGTTTATCTCTATAAAAACGGCTCTTTTTACAGGCTGGTTAGATTGGCATTGGTTAAGGAATGTGAGGATATTCTGGTTGGGTTTTTCCTTCTCTATAAAAATACATATAAAATCCCTCTGAAGGTCTGAGCAGCTCAGTGGTTTGGAGGAACCCAGGGCAGGGCAGGGCAGACAGGACATATCAAATATGCCTGCAGGAGATGATCATTAGATGTTGAAAGCTGTAATATGGTTTGTTGCGATTGATATTATTTTTGCATTAACTAATTTAGTAGATGGAGGAAATACATTAGAAATAATAAAAATGAAATTATGGAAAGAAATGCATGCCAGACCTGAATCCATTCTGATTCAGCTTCCTCTCTCTCTCTGTCTCTGTCTCTGTCTCTCTCTCTCTCTCTCTCTCTTTCTCTCTCTCTCTCTGTCTCTTTCACACGCATGGCTCTCTCTCTCTCTCTTCCTCTCTCTCGTTCTCACGCACTCAGCCGTACGTTCTGTCTCTAGCTGATTCGAACACACAAACAAACTGCTTTGGCTCCAGTGTGGTCTCGTGCCTGAGTTTTATTAACTGCGGGTCACCCAAAGTTAACCAGGGCCCTCCCCCTTGTAATGTTTCCTTTTCTCAAAGCCTCCACCCTTCCCAATGTCCTCTTTAACCCCCTTGATATTGTCGTTCCCCCCCCCCCAACACCCCTCACTTCATTACCTGAGAGCGCAGTGTTGTCATGGAAAGGATAACACGTGTACTTAACTAAGAATTCTGGGCTGAGCTTGCTAGCTAGCCAGCAGCGCAGTGATGCTCACTATTGGCGAGACAGTGTTGTATTGCGAGAGTGACGCACTGTTTCTTTAAATTTCTCTCTCTCTCTCTCCTCCTCAGGTACCTGATCGGAGAGGAAGGTTACTGTCTGACGTCCATGCAGAGCGCTTTGACTTACGTGGAATCCCTGCACTCGGGAGGTATTTCTCGCCGCGCTGCCAAGCCCACCTGAGAGAGCCAAGCCAGGGTACGTATACACCCCAGGTCAAATACACGCCTGAGTCAGCCAAGTACACGTCTTTGAACGGCATCTTAACGCAACAGTGATTCATCAGCCTTTGTTCTGAAATTGCAGCAAATGTCAAGAGCGTCAGTCGGGTCGACGCTTACGAAGTTTCCGTTTAGATCTTGTTTTCTCTTTGAAAAACGCAGTTTCATTTTCACACCTCTTTTTGTCCGTTGTGTTTGTCTTCACTTTTTTTATTATGTTTTTTATTTTTATTATTATTGTTGTTATTATTATCATTATTATTATTGTTATTATTATTATTATTATTATTTTGGGGTTGATTTCTATACCTCTCCTGTTTTGACCGACAAGAGTCCCTGTCAGTCAGTTTTGGTTGAATCATATGGTCGCTCCCTTGGGCAACACACACAGTTTAAGAAGACGCGACAAGCTCTCAACTCTCGGCGACGTTGTCGTCCCGCTTCCTCAGAATTCTCTTTGACACCGTTATCCCATTTTATCAAAACATTTGACTTCGTGCCAAACATCGTCCCGTAGAGCTGTCACTTACGCTTAAACGGCGCTTTTTAGATGGACTCCTCTGTTCAACATTTCTGCTGCAATAACACTAAAGCCCAACTGTCGCTCTTCATTTCGGTCTCCCGGCAGCCAAACGGAATCGATCCGGCCCTCTGTTGCTATGGAGACAGCGGTGCTCAGCACATGCGAATTTTGCTGTACTTTTTCTCTTTTGAATGGGTTCCTACGGCTGCAGTAGGCGTTGTCATTACGCGCCTTTTTAATTCGATTACTGACCGTTTGTCGCCAGGGCAGCGCTCCGCCTGTGTTCCCTGGTTTTGTTTTGTTCATATCCGTCCAACTCCTTACACACACCATCTGGATCCCTGGTCGAATGTGGAGCCACAGGAAGTGGAAGGTTACCCAAATAGCATCGGTTTAGTATCGAAGATGCATAAACCAAAGCTCAAATGCCAGCTGATGGCACAGTAGCCTGCGCGTGGCTTGTTGGAGTGTGTATGCCCTTCTGTTTGTGTGTGATTCCCGCTGTTTATTGTGTGTGTGTGTGTGTGTTTTTTTTGGTTTTTTTTGCAGGTGGGTTGCCTTGCTCTTGGAAGGTTTTTCCGTTTTCCCCGTTGTTCCACCGCGCGGCGGAGCTAAGCCCACCGCCGCTCTCCTCCATGGCAAGACGTTAACTCCTCAGCCCCCTGAACTTGCGGGTTGTGAGAGGACTTAACACTAAGTCATTCAGGGATGTGAGTGGGGGGTTTGGTCATATTGAGACTGCCTGTAACATTTTAAAGAGAATATGGGAGGTTAAAGTGCATTGGAGGAGACAACACGTTCTGCTTTAGGTCATCATATTTAACTGAAAAATGAATGAAATGTCTATGAAATGTTTTGGGGTTTTTTTGGGGGGGTGGGGGGGTGGGGGTTGAGCTTGTCAGTTGTTGTATTTTATGTAGTCTGTTAGCATTGCCCCCAGTCATTTTACTCTATGTTCACACACTACTATTACTACTACTGTTTGCCTCCGTGGAACAAAATATCTCAGAACACGAAACAAACTAACCAGTTGTTTTGCTGCGTTTCCCAAAGACCTTATTAATGACTTTGCTCTAATTCAGAATGTCTGTGATTTATTTTATGGAATGCGCTGTGAAAGAGAGCGTATTTAGCTGTTTGCATCTCTCCAGAGAATTTTTATGATGTTTACATTTAAGTATAATGGATGTTAATATTCTAAATCATGCAAACTCAGTTATACATTTTAGTGAGAGTCTGAAAAGGCAGTGAAGTATAACATTTAACAATACTGAAAAAAAACCAAAACAAAAAAAAACCCAGAACAGATCTCATAGTCATGAACTGAAATTCGTTCCACGTTGATTACTGGACAGACCAGAATGCAGTCAATGTTCCTTTCACACTTTGGATTACTTATCATTCTTTGTACCACTTTTTTAATGAGCTCACTTTTTCAGCATTGGCCAAATGTTGACAAATCATACGCACATATATATGTATAATTTTTTTTAAACCTCACTGTATGCACTTTGGGTAACGTTGGTGTGATTTTTGGAGTGACACTTAATGCATACTTAGGCTGGAGGATAATCCTGAGTTACAGTGTGACAGATTAACACTAATACTTCTATAAAGACATCTGCTCTCACACCAACAATATTACATTCTACTAACTCTTCAGATAGACCTTTTGCACTTTTAGAAATATTATGTTTGTTTTGTTTTTTTTTATCATGATGTGAACAGTATGTGTTCATTTGCAATGCATGTAAGAATGCGCGTCCATTAGCTGTGATAATGTTTCCCCTGCGTTTAATATCAAACAGTATCGATAGTTAGTTTGCGTTGATAACAGTAGTATGGAATAGCGCATTGCTGTTTTATCCCTCTGGTTTAAATTTGGACTTCTTTTTTTTTTTCGCAAAAGCAACTAATTTTAGTGTTTGTTGTTTGTATTCATTGACACAGTGAATGTGATCAGCATTCTGGTATCTGGGGAGACAATAAATGTGTTAAGGCATGTTGACCAGCAGCAGGTTTGTCACTCACTACACTGGAGCTTCAGTAGTTTTTACATTGACTGCTTAAAGGCATGCAAGCACTCGCACACACCTGTACCACCGTAGCCTGGACATGGTTCATTTAACAATGTTAACATTTTTACGATCTTTTTTTTTTGTTGTTGTTGTTATCATTTTTACTTTATTTCAGTACAGAGATATTTTGATATTAAATGTCTTTTACTCATTTTGTCAAAGAAGCGAATGAGTCTGAAAACAATGTGAAAAAAATATGTAATAGATGCCTTTGTCCACAGTCTGTCCCATCATACAGCTGTTATGTTCTATTGAGAATGTTGCTAAGTGTGAAACACTGACCATCTCTGAAATGGGCCTATTTATGTTTTTCCTATGGACAGGATTTCATTGTACTTCATGTAGATCAAACAGCTGTAGGGATTAGATGTAACAGATGAGTTTGTGTAAATATAATTACTTTTCTTTTTCTTTTCCTTTCCTTTTTTTTTTTTTTTTTTTTTTGCTGCTGCTGCTGCTGTTGTATTCCTTTAATATGAATGTACTGTGAAATCTCTGTCGAAGCAGAGGTCATAAACCTGTGAATCTTTTTCAGTTTGCTTCTTTGAAATGATGGGTGTGTATGAGCATGGATTGAGAATATGTATGTTTGTGTGTGTGTGTGTGTGTGCATGTGTTTCTGTGTGTGTGAGAGTAGGTATACATGTGTCAGATGTTGGAATTTTCTAACAATAAAGAATTAAGTAATCCTTACTTTTTCTGTCACTTAAATGAGTTATTGGGATTTAAAACATCTGAAACAGAGACTGCTTTATGCTCATGGTGCCCAGTTTGCTTTTAACTACTCACTGGCTGACATACATGGGATGATTTTTATACAAAAGACCTATTGCCAGCTCCCAAGTAAACTAAAGGCTAGTAATAACCTGATGTTTGTTCTCCAACTGAACACATGTCACACGTCAGTTTCCATTGAAGTGATGTGGCTAAAACATGCTTTATTTGGTCGTACTGGATACATATTCCGTTTATTAGAGGAAATGGCCTTTGGACATCATGCAGTGAAGTTTGGATGTCTGAAACTGTGTGGCCAGAGGTCCTGCAGTTGTTTTGGGCCTTTGTGTATATATGTGTGTGTGTGTGTGTGTGTGCAGCGGGGGACGATGGCCATAGGGGTCGGCTATGGAGCCTGACTGGCAGATGGCTGGATTGTTCCAAAAGTTTCCGGGCCAGAAGAGAAAGCACGCCACTCTGAATCAGCCCGACGCTCGGTCGATAAGCTCCAATCCCAGACTAGCCTTTTTCCCTCGCCTGTTGAGAACTTGCATAACTTGTGTGAGCAGTGCTTTGTCTCCACACGTCCCTTCCAATCCCTTCCAGTCCATTTGCCCTTTTTCCTTTATGGAGTGCCTGAGTCCAAGTTTGTACTCTTGTGTTATGGGCTCCATGCTGTCCCAAACTGTCTGTACGTAGTCCTAGGTCACTTAGCAAAGTGAGAACATACAACGCCTACCAACCATACCTAGCCTCTGAATCCCAGCATCCACATATATAAATACTGATAGATATATAGATATATAGAGAGATATATATATATATATATAGAGAGAGAGAGAGAGATATATATATATATATATATATATATACTGTGTGTGTGTGTGTATATATATATATATATATATATATATATATATATATAATATACTGTGTGTATATATATATATATATATATATATATATATATAATATACTGTGTGTATATATATATATATATATATATATATATATATATATATATATATAATATACTGTATATATATTTCAGTGCCTCAGTTTTATTGTATCCTTCCCCAATTTTATTTTATCCTTTGCTCTTTGACTCTTTGACTCTGAGTTTTTAGAGTGTCGCACAGTGGAATACTAAGCTTCTCTGGTTATAAAAACAGTTTTGAGCCAAGACTTACTCTGTTAGTGGTTGAATGGTAAGTGGCTAATTCTTTGGTTCTATGTCGATGTTATAAAATGTCAAACATGATTCTTCTGTTTTGGATGTTATTTGCATCCCTTTTTCATTCTGAATGATGATGATTGATTTCTCCAGCACAGTCTTAACTGATTTAAGTGTGCGTGTGTGCGTGCGTGTGTGTGTGTGTGTGCTTGCGTGTGTTGGATTTGGGCTGAGTGTTTAGCAGAAGATAGCGTGAGCTGAAATGACTCTGTCCGAGAGTAGTCTCTCTGGAATTAGAAAGTAGTCAGTTGCATTCCAGCAACACGGAAACATTTATCTGGGCTTTTTACACTCATCCAGCCCTCTTATCCCTCTTTCTCACCTCCTCCCATTGCTCTCCTCTCCAATCACCCTTTCCATTTTTCACCACAGCTACACCCTTAACATCTTTTTTTATCAGAAGAGACGCACTGTTATCAGTCTCAAAACCAGAAAAACACACACACACACCTTGGGTCCATATGACTGCTTTGGTCACACTGTTGTCTCACACGGTAGAGGATGAAATCATTCCCTCTGTTTTGCCTTTTTAGTCTTTTGTCTCTGTCTGCCTGTCTTACCTCACTCTACAGTTTGTCTGTAGCTGTTTATCTTTAATGGATGGACTTCTGATTTCCAAAAACAGACAACTTGCTGAGCTGAATTGGCAAGAACACCTCACACTCTCACGGAAAAGGAGAAATCTGTGTTGCCACAGTGCTGATTTTGTTTTTCTGTGTGATTCATTGTTTTGATTCTTCAACTGATACTCATGCCTGTGGATGACAGGAAAGTGCCAATTTTTAATGGAATCCAGAGGAAGCAAGTAGAGGTCATAGCCCCTTCTGCTTCACCGTTCTGTGGCTCGTGTCACTATGGTTACAAGATCCTAGCTCAGGTGGCAAAATGTCACAAGATGTACAGTTGTGAGCGTATACAGTACAGCCTCTTGTGTACCTATGACCCACAATGCAGTTACTTTAACAATGTCAGCGTGATGAATAGACTTGACAGATAAGTAGATAGAGGCTGATATTGTTATTGTTCTCGTTACAGTCCATAGCATCATTTAATGATTTCCATGGATTTGAAGGGAACATTATTTTTAATTCGTATAGTATTTTTGCATGTGCGTGTGCGTGTGCATGCATTTAATTATTTGGGCTTGCATTTTCTTACTCAAAATGCAATGTCACCTTCTTCCTCAGAGAGAAAAGTTCTGCTATTGCCAGAGAGTTTTCTGGCTTGTCTAAAGGGCTAATTAGAAGGTTTGTGACCAAGTCAAGCACTTCAATAGCACTTCACTCTCACGTAAGATGGGACATTTTTGATAAGAAAAATAAAGATAAATCAGTGTTTCTGTACGTTCATGTGTGTGTGTGTGTGTGTGGTTTCAATTCTTGTGGCATAAAACTGACTGACTTTTTTTTTTTTTTTGAAGATAACCCTGATAAAAACAAAAAAATGACATATATTAATCTAAAGTAGCCGTATCATGATGTCTCCACTAGAGCTTATAGGTAAGTGTGTGTGTGTGTGCGTGGGTGTATAATGTCCCATAGTGTCCATTAAATATGTACTAATTCATCTTTAGGCTGATACCATCGCTAAACTTCTGACAAATTCCCCCATCCGCTTATCTCTAGCTAACAGCACCTCTGATTGTATTCAGCTTGCTTTTATTAGCATAACAAATATACATTCATGTTGCTAAAGCATGTATATGCAAATAGCATGATAAACAAAAGACCACAATACCATATCTGAGGCTGTCCATATTTAACATGCAGGTCCCTGCAGTGCAGGTTCCTCCCGCCCCCGTGTTTATTTACGACCCAGTACAACCCGGGATAATTAGGAGCAGAGAGGAGTGGAAGAGGAGCAGGCTGTTTATAAACAGGACAGGGAGTCACGCAAGGGGACGCACACACACGCATATTAAAAAAAAAAACGCCAGAGCCCACTCTGACCTCTATAACCCTACATGACATACTCTAACACTGGAGCAAACCTCAAAAGAGCTTGAGTCATGAAAGAACAATTGTTTTTTTTTGTTTTGTTTTTTTTAATCCATCTCCCACGCGAGCCAGGCCGCTCCCTACCGATTCTCTATTCCTCCCTCAGTCTGTTTTTCTCGGGTCATGCTGCTCTCTTTGAAAGTGTGCTCCAGGCCCAAGATCTTCACAGCGTCCGACTCGTGAGATATTATGTTAATTTTATTTTAACACAATGAGATGTTGCAGGTGGTAACAATGAGCGTAGTGTTACAAATCCCTGTCCTCAGCTCACAAATACATTGTGCTGACATGCAAGGGAGCAATATTCAAATAAACTGACAATGGCAAGCTAAAATAGACGATGAATGAATAAAAATCTGCCGTTACAGTTTTTTCTTTCTTTTCTTTTTTTTTTTTTGTCTGCAGGCGGGTTATGAGTGGGGGCGGTGGGGGGGGGTCTTTGCGGTATTGTGTGGAGAGTTCAGGGAGGGTCTACAGGTTCCCCTCCAGGATAACAGTCTTTAGGTCGGCAGGGCAGTTGATGGCGAAAACCGAATGGGATTTGTTCCTTCGCTCAACCAGGGTGGCTACTGCTTCTCCTAGATCCAGATGGCTCAGATAGCCCGGTGCCATGCGCTCTGGAGCCGCAACTCCTGTGTTAATCTTCACCTGCAAAAAACAAACAAACAGTAAAAAAAAAACAAAACAAAGAGCCATAGTAAAGAAATTGGTTTTCAAAACAAGCGTTCCTTCATGCCAAGTCTGTGGACCTAAAAATACAGAAAAGGTTTTGCTCCAGCCGTACGCTGACATGCCAGTTAGAACTACTCTACAAACTGGTGTGGACAAGTTTAGACAGTGGACAAGTTTAATCAGAAATATCAGCGTTGGGTTAGAGCAGAAATATGCTGTTAGGTGGGTCCCGTGGACTAGAACTGAGAGAGACTGTTTATGACTTAATGACTGCAATGGTTCTCAAGACTGGTCCAAGAATCCAGCGGTCCCACAACTTTTAGCTCCAAGAAAAGCACTATTTTCTCACTGATTGGCTGAGGGTGTGGGTATTCTGCCATAAGGAAGTCGGTCCTTAATTAGAAGGCAAAAGTGAAAATCAGGAAAGGTTAAGATTAGAAAACGCCTGTGGTAATATTTGGGTCCAAAAGCCCTCAGTTTCGGGACAACGGACAATGACAGTAATAGCCTATGCTGATAAAATATGATTATGCGGCCATCTGTGTTGAGTGGAGCTGAGCAGGGGTTGATGCTATGATCACTGTTGATGTACAGTAAACGTCAACGGTGGCCACACCTGGTTGAGTTTGCAGGGGACATCTGGGTACTCCTCCCGGAGAACCTGACAGAACGCCAACGCGCTCGCTGCCCCGACTGTCAGGAACCCAGTGCCGGGCATGAGGAGTTTCTCCCCTGCACCTCCTGCAGACCAAAAAAAAATCTATCACTTGATGTTTGACAACACATGACTGTATATAGTGCTGTCCTACCATTATCATACATGAATCCAAAATGCTGAATCACAGACTGCTTACTGCAGTATAAAAAAAGACCTGCAAGCGTGTATCAGACCCCACATGTGAAGATGGGGTGCGCTGTTGGGGTCTCACCTGTGATAAAGGTGTAGGTGCAGTTAGGATCGTCCCTTACGAGAGGAAAAAAGGCTTTCCATGAGACAAAGGTACTGAACAGCAGAGTCTCAATGACCTGGAGAAGAAAAGGAGATTAAAGCACGGCAACAGGTAGGGGAGGCGGCTGATGTGAGGGGGAAGTGAGTGGTAGAGAGAAAGAAAGAAAGAAAGAAAGAAAGAAAGAAAGAAAGAAAGAAAGAAAGAAAGAAAGAAAGAAAGAAAGAAAGAAAGAAAGAAAGAAAGAAAGAAAGAAAGGCTTGGGCGGTAAACAATGGGCTGAGATAAAAGAGTACAACATTTAACCCGAGAAAAAAAAAACATTTACAGAAACCAAAGGAAGGAATAGTTTGGTTTTTTTTCAGGGGAAGAGAATTGAAAGGAGCACTTGTTTGTGGAAGAGTTGCGAAGAAAATGACTCAGACAGATGAATGTGCTGAGTGTGCGAATGGTGAATCATGACTCTACCTGGTCCTGCAGTTCTACATGAGTGGATAACTAAACAGATCTGCAGGTCAGGGTAGGTGACAGAACTCACCCAGTGAAGTTCTTTCAGAGGCTGAGTGTGTGGAGGACCTCCTTGCCACCAGCTGAAGCCTAGAGATGACACCACGTCCGTCACTTTACCAACAGATTTCAGCAAAGCCTGCTTCACCTCCTCTGCTCCTTCCTCAGAGCCTGTGGGGTGGGGGGGGGGGGTGGACGGGAGGACACGGAGTGGAAGAGAGAGAGCAATGGTGAGCAGGTAGTCGGTGAGCGGGTAGTCAGAGAGCAGGTCAGAGAGCACAGAGTCTATGTGAAACGTTGATATTCATCAGTAATTAGAGGAACAAGAAGAGTGAGAGATGGTTATAATGAGACAGTCATAATAAATGTGCACAGGCGAAAGCGGTGTTTTTTATTGGTGAGTCAGTGAGACCGGATTTTCTTTCTTACCAACATTCCCCACCAGTGTAGTCAGGTTGCTTTTGGTTGAAGCAGAGACAAAGCCTTTGAGTCTCTCTAGTTTACTGCTGTCTCTGGAGATCACAGCAACTTTGAAACCTGTGGCGTCGCATAGTAAACAGACAAATATCGTCGCCACCAGATGTACATTTTATTTAAAAAAAAAGTACTTTTACTGCATCACTGTTAATGCCAAACTATCAATAATATGAAACCTCCATTTAGATGATTTTATTCTAACTTACTTCTGAAATCCAGAGCAAAATCTTTAGGCCCAAGAAAGACAAAATTTTGTAACATATAGTGTGCCAATGTTGATGACAAACACTATGCAAATGATAATGCATACATTAATGATATGCTTTCAGCAAAATATAAGAGTTTCATTATGCATTTCTCCTTGGTAGCAAATCTGTTCATAAAATATTAAGATCTGTATTGACTGTCTCTGGTTTGATTGTCACTGAATCCTTGAATCAGCTCCAGATTCCTTACCTTTATCCAGGAGTGCTTTCACTACCCCAGATCCAACCGTGCCAGCACCGCCCAGTGCTAAAACAACTCTGTCCCCGTTTGACATTGCGATTAATCCACAAGGCTGCACTGAACTGCAGTTACACTCAGACTTGTTAATGATCCAAGAGAGAAAGATCTGATGCTTTTATAGGTTGTGAGGAACATGTTGGGTTTTTGGAGACCTTTAAAGTGATCGCAGGGGCCACAGTTCCACCCTTCTGTCACTCTAGCCACACCCCTATCAACTGAGGGACCGCCCACTTTCAGTAGCACTAGGTATAAAACTATGACCTCACTACATACGTTTGAGTTGCGTCTCTACACGTCGCTGATGTTAACAAGAGCTAGTTAGTTGCAGGACAGCCAGCTAGTAGAACAGGTCTATCTGTTCCGCACGAACAGCAGTAAAAATACTCATTTCAGAAACTGCTCTCAATGGTTTTATAGAAGAACACTTGTTAATTGTACTTTTATACACCAGATGTAGCGAATGCACATTTTTAAATCCCTGAGAGCAGTTGGCATTTTCCTATAAGCATAATGCATCCAGTAGTTAAAACTCCAATGCCTGTCGAGTCTTGCCGACGACGTTTTTGCATAAAGATTTGGAAGCAAAACGGACAACTTTTTCAACTGTCATGAAACGCTTAAGTGTTGACGGTTATTACGGCGCAGATGATGATGAGAAATGATCTTAACAAATGTGCACAGTCTTTTACACATATTGTGTGTTATAAAATTTGATTATTGATCAATCATTGTCAGGCGCACATGTATCTTTGCGTGTAAACAATAGACATAAATAATTAGCATAAAAACAGTATTTCGTATATTCCTTAATTACAGTCTTTGGAATTTTGAGACACATCACTTTTCTAACACTGCGAAACGTTCCTACTGAGAATAATGTGAATTATGGATAGAACAATTAACAACCATTGCCAGGTTTCTGTACATTTTAGGTGGACATTCACGCCCTCTAGTGGTCACCTTTCATGCTCGGCTGTAGGACTCGGTAGTACGTGTAGCGATTCACCGATTGGAATCGGTGCACTAGGCTGCCATACGACCACAGTGATGCAAACAGCACATATTGCGCAAAAGTTGGAAAGAATCATTGTGAGTGTGTCAGTAGAGGAGCATATGACAAGGGTGTCTCTTTTTAATACCATTATTTAATTACAATATCCCTCTCTCTCTCTCTCTCTCTCTCTCTCCTTTTCTCTTTCCCTTTCCGTCTATCAGTCAGGGTAAACTTTAGTCATAAGCGTATCCCACTCCTAAATGATCCCCTCCCCCCACCATTGTCCGTCATGTCAATTGTCGAGTGACGGTGAACAAGTTTTCCATGCACCAGCAAAAGTCCACAAACATTGCAGCAACTCACTAATAAGAGAAGGCTTGTTTAAACGCATTATTTTAAGTCGATTGATTTTTACGATATGCCAAGACACCGCAACGATTCCAAATATGGTGGTCATAAGAATATGAAGGAGCCCGTTGTGATGAATCCCGTTGTAATGTAAGCTACTCTCTCTCTCTCTCTCTCTCTCTCTCTCTCTCTCTCTCTCTCTCTCTCTCTCTCTCTCCTTCCCATAGCTGGGCTCTGATGGTTTTAAGCCACTAGATTTTTCCAGCAACCAGTGTCAAAACGCTTCACATCAAACTGTTTGCACTATATGGAATCATACTGTATTGTATCGCACCGAATCGTATCAGAAGGAATCTGTTCTGTAAAATATTATTTTTGTACACTGACCCGACGTCAGCTTTGCTGTTTCCTGTGATTATTTAAGTACGGATTCACGCAGGAAAGTCCACTCCTTAAAACACTGTTTCACTTAGAAAGAGTATTGGCATACAATCGAAACAGCAGGTGCAGATCACTGAGACGTTAATTCGATGATAAATATTTAGAATTTTATGAGAGCCAAGTAAGTGTAGTCCGTGACAGAGCACGTGATGCAGAACACAATTCTGCGATGAGCGATACTGATTACAAAACACACTGTAGAACAATTTGTTTATTAACACACGCACTGGCCGTTCTAACAGCAGCGTAAAGTTTAATAACTTTTGGGAAAAGACGACTGAACGACAATTTAAGTAGGCGAGGAAGTTACGTCTGAAGTATTTCGAAGTAACGTGACATGTGGGAGGTGGTTAAAGTTTGGTCTATTACCTTCAAAATAGCAGCAGTCGTATAACTCAGCTGACGCATAACTCAGTAGACCCCTCTACTCTGAAAGAGCAAAGGATCCCGGTTATCGTCGTTTAATGCTGAATTGCCACGAACGCCGTCAGGTCTTGTTTATTTACTGTACATTTCAAAATTTTACAAGCTATAGGTAGAAGTAAGGCACTTAATCTTTGCTGTTTAGCTCTGTGTTTAATTTGGCGTCTAGCCCTAATCAGTGGTTGATCACTTAAAGTTAAAATGATGTGACTTCAAAAGGATAGGCTTCTCAGTAGCACATAACAAGCGCTCTTGAACGTATTCTGCTTGTTGCATTTGATGTTTATCAGCTAACCTACAACTTGCTAACCTATACCTTGTTGTTATTTGTCTAAGCGAACTAACACCGGCTTATTTTTAGAAATGATTTTGTTTGTTTGCTTGCGCGGGTTGCGGGGAATCTTAACGTTATGATAATATTTTGGAATAATCTTGGTTGAACACTAAATTTTGATTAACGGTGTTAGTTTCACTTTCATTTGTTACTCCTAAAATGTTGGTAAAACGACATATTTCTTCGTTTCCGATATGACGTCGGTATTAACGATAATAATAGTTTTCATTTTTATTTTTGCGGTTTCAAAATGCCTATGTCTAAAAGCTGTCGTCCCTAATTGTATACTTTTTCCTTACAGGATGAGTGCTAGTGGTAGGAAAACCAGAAGCACTGGTATAGCAGAGCTGTACCGGGTTGCTCTGGAACGCCGTATTGAGCAAAGGGACGGGAACTTGGTATGCGGTGATAAGGAGCTGTGCATTGAGGTGGAGGAAATCCTCACAAGGGGCAGTGCTTCCGACATTCTTTCTGTGCCGGGTTTAGATCTACTCTCTGTAATGGAGGTCTCTCTCCAGTCCTTGCTACCTGCTTCAGGAGGGTCCGGCCTCCTGAAACTTGCGAAGGCATTTGAAGTGCTTGAACTGGCCACACTTAACCTCTATCTGTGTCCCTGGAGGAAGGAGTACAGAGTTGTGAAGGTATGTGTTTTTGGGTTGGGCTATCAGCACAGCCCTTTAAATGTTTGGTTTTTTTCCCCAACTTTGCACATTCTCAATCTGAGTGTTATCAGAAAAGTGCAGAGTTTATACAATTATGATCATACCATTTTTATTCATTTACTTACTTACTGTACACATGAAAATGTTATCATTTGCCATGTATGAGACAGAATTAAACTGAAATGTCTCTCTGTATTGTGTCAGTCTGAAAGTGAAAGTCTATGTACTATGGCTTTCACTGTGTCTGAGTTATGAACAAGTGTTCATCGCTTGCTCATGTTATGTCTTCAAAAACTCAATGTTGAAATTGTTTCTGTACATTGTTCCAGTTTCAGTTTATGTTCACTCTACATATATGCAATGCATAAAGCTTCTTTTCTGTTTCTCCAGATGTATTCCGGAATGTTCACCCACTGCATCAAAGCAGCCTTTAGTGTAGAGCAAGCAATCAATCTCTTTGCATTGCTTGGATACCAGACCTTGGGGTCTGGAGCAGATGATGAGCTGAAACTGAGCTCTACACCGATTCCAGACAGTCTTCTCCACCTGGCCTGTGCCTTCTTTACGGCCCGTATCGAGTGTCAGCTTCTCCATTCTGCTTTGGGCTCTGTGGGCAGAGGCGTGAAGTGGGAACTGAAGCTGGTCCAGGAGAGACAGAGGGGTCACAGCCTCTTAGTAGCACTAGAGAATGTTGCAGAGTCTCAGAATGCATCATCTAACATCTCAACCAACATCTCACCTAACACTGGGCCCGATCCAACAACCAGTTCAGATCCTGACTATGAGGATCTCTACACAGAAGGCCCAGAACATGAAGAAGAGACAAATTACAGGGTTGATGACTCTTCTGCACCATCTAGTCCCCTTTATGCATCACCTAGTGGTGCCAAGACTTCTTATAGTGACTTTTCACCATCTGACCAGGGGAGTAGTGGGCTCTCCAGACAGGGGTCAACTCGGTATGTCTCATCAGTGAGCTACCAGGTGACTAATCACCCCGTCCCTCCCTCGGAGAAGGCGGAGCCAAGCCGCGAGACAGGGACATCACTTTTAAAAGAAGGGGGCGATCAAAGCTTGCTAGCATCTGGTAATGGACAGAAGGATATCAGTCATACTGGGAAACAGTTGTGCAACTGCTCTGAGTCCAGTACAATGTACCTCCACAAGTGCTTTGAATGCAGGGAACACCACAATGCCAGCTGTCCCGTTTTTACTACTTGCATTATAAAAGGTCATAAATTCAAACCAAGAGGAGAACAAGTTGGGCAGCAGGGCACAGGCAGTGAATCCCTGCAGGTCGAACAAAACCAAACTGAAGTAGAGAAACAGACACCAAAGAAACATGTGTGTGTGGAGTCAGGAGATCTGGGTTTCACCATTTGCTACACCTGTAACTATACTCATAATTACAGTTGTGATGAAGGACGTCTTTGTAGAAAGAAATCGCACAACGTGGAGCACATACTTAGGAAAGCTGAAAAAATGAGTCCATCTACTGAGGCCAACTTCATGTTAGGGTCACCAAAAAGTGATTTATCGCAGCTTGCACAAAGTCAAACAAGAGAAGAGGAGAAGATACCAGTAGAAAATCCACCAGAAAAACACTGCTGCGTGAAACCTGAAACTGTGGACTTTGCTGTCTGCTGCGCCTGTAACAAAAGTCATACAATCACTTGTGAAATTTTAAATCTTTGTGATAAGAGAAAACATGAGGTGAAGTATGAACTGGGGGTGGATAATCACATAAAACCTTCTGCTAAGGTCAATGCTATGCAAGGGCCACAAAAACCAGAAACACTGCAGGTGGAACAAGGCCAAACGAGACATGAGGAACAGACACCACGTAAACAGATACCAAAAAGACACGACTGCTTAAAAGCTGGAGAGCCATCCTACTTCATCTGCTACACCTGCAACTATACTCATTCTTGCTCGTGCCCTGAGCAACGTCGATGTGAGAAGACTGGACATAAAACTCATTTCCAGGAAATGCCCCCTGAACCCATGTCTTTTCACTCATGCTTTGATCCCAAAAAGTCTCACCTCTCCCTGGCATGTCTGACCTGTCAAGTCCTCCACACCTCACCCTGCAAAGATGGAGATGTGTGCAGGATGAAACACAAGGTTAAGAACCTCAAAATGCTTTGCTCAAACAAAAACAAACATTGCCTTAACACAGCTGAAATCTTGTGTAGGTATTGCTGTGCTCAGTACTGCAGTCAGTGTTCATACTCTAAAGTACTTGAGTGTGATTGTGGTAATACTTTACGCTCATCTACTGAGGTATAGCAGTATATTTTCTGTTGTAGTCACTCATTCTGTATTATATATAAAAAAAACTGTTGGCCACAGAAATGGATTTTAAATTGAACTTGTGAGGGTTAAATCTAATCTTCCTGGTTCCACTACAAACTCGATTTAAGAAACTGCTTGTCTGTATAGTTACCTGTTTATATATAATTGCACCTGAAACGGGTTGATCCGGATCTGGATGGGGACTGCTTACCTTGTCTGAATGTGAGAGGCACACAGAGCTACCCTGTAAGAGTTCCTCTTTAGGGAAGAAATTGCTGAGAAATATCTCAACAATAATTTTGCGGTTGTTTTGCCTTGAATAGACACTTTTTTATACCTGAAAAGAATTTTTTGAGCATTGTAAAATGAGAATGAAGATCTTTACATTTTGTTTATTTCAACATTAATCTGCTTATAGACATACTTTCACTTTCATCTGCTAAAGTGTAACCTTGGTGTTAAGGTCAAATTCTAGCCTGTCTGCCATTAAAGATCTTTAAAAATTAACGACAGACAGTTTATCTATATTGTGTTTGGACATTGCTTCCTCCCAAGTTTGAGAATGACAACTTATTGTACCTGCTTGCCTGTATTGTTGTAGCATATACCTCAACTCCACGTTACAGACCCCTCCCCCCAGGACTGTAATGGTGATGAGCACTCAACTTACTAGGTATGATTTTATTTAGATGAAAATGGCATTCCAAACGCATTTCTCTCTAGATCCGTACAATGTCCATCACAATCCATGTAATGTTATTTATATTGCCAATATTAACATTTTAGCAGGAGACAATCACCCACAAATGCATCCAGTTTCACAATGTCCGCAGAGCCATTTGTGTCTCTTCCAACCTTACCACATGACAAAGAGAGACACCCAGCAAAGAGATGTCTTTAGAGTTAATCAGCTGTTGAGTGTTGAGCAGTTAATTACTCCTCAACAAGACAGCTGCTGAATAGCAAGATCAATTGCGTTGATCTCCCATCGCTGATCCTTATTCACTTGCACTGTATGTAGCAGTATATCACACTAAGCAGCTACTCATTGTATTCCTCCCAGTTCACATTTATAAAAGTCTTGCTGTCCATGCGATCGATGTACAGAACTCCATTGAGGTGGTCCATTTCATGCTGTAAGATCCTCGCTGGCCAACCACTGACCTGCCAGGACACAGACTCCCCCTTCTCATTCAATCCTTTAAAACACACAACAGAAAGTTAGACCTTCAATACACTATGAACTGCAATCTGGAATTACTGGCATGATCAGGATAATTTTATTTTGTAAAGTGTACCATGAAACACCAACTTTGAAATGATGCAGTTTGAAATTGGCAAGTGCCTTCAGTTTTAATAGAGAGGCACCTTTCTGCTGACAGGCTATTTAGAACAAATCAGTGTTATGAAACAATATGAGTATGAAGTTCTCTGAGCCATCAGGTAATACTGATATCACTGAAAAATATAAAGCATTGCGCTGGCAAAGTTGTATAAACGAGGCTAAGTCATCCTTACCTGTGACTTCCACGGAGACGTAGCGAGGCACAGAGGCGGAGTAACCCGAGATGCTTTCGCATGCTTCCTGGAAAGTGACAGTGCGCGAGTCCAATATACGAAGCTGAGGGTTAACAAAGATGCGGAGGGGTACGGTGACGATACCCCGGGCTTCAGTGGAAGCTGGCGAGCTTTCCTCAAGCATTTTCTTCGGGTATTCCAAAGCTAATATACGAAGAGGTACGCCAATTTGAGGTGCGCTCAAACCAACACACTCCAATTTTCGCATCACCGCTACCAAGGTCTTTATTACTTTCTGCACCTCGGGTCCCTGTATGGTTTCAGGTTCCACAACAGCTGCCTGTGAGCGCAACACGGGGTCTCCAACCTGACACACGTGACTGTAGGGAGGCGTTGGGGCTGATTTTATTTTCCGTTTGACATACTGTAGATATGAACGAACCTTCATGTTGGTTGAGTATGTCCGAGCTGGGACATTGGATACGGGTCGCTGCCACTGGGAAAGAGTCGTTGTGGATGGGAGAAATGGTTTACAATCCCTGATCCTCAAGACGGAAGGCCACAGTCTTAAACACTGCTTATTCATGTCTGGGTGTAGGAACGATTTGGCTTGTCACGAATCAGGTTCACCTGCAGAGCAAGACCCAATCAAGAGACTTATCAATTTGAATAAAGCAAATGAATGACCAATGACACCATCTCAGTAATAATAAAACTACAAAACTATCAAAAACTTCTGTCAAAATAAACATAACATTAATTACTTAACCATTATTAAGAATGCCAGCTGATGAGAGAGATACTGAACTCAAAGTAAAAAGAGCACCCAGCGAGGATGCTTACTGCATACACGCGTGCTCCTGTTACTGACAGTTCCAGTGTACTGTATATTTGGGCCATTAACATACAGATTCATAATTTACTCGAGGGATATTCGTGGCAATATTACTCCAACACTACTCTAAACAAATCTTAAGATTTCTTCGAATCTGGTCCACAATTTCATAAGTGACTTTGACTTACTGTACAGACGGTGTATACAAAAAGCAGCCCTGATGCAATATTTTACTTCCGGTTCAAGTCTTGATTTCTATTCAAAATAAAAGTCCTCAAACTACGGGAGGGTCACAAAATCCCCAATCAATGCCAGTAAACTTTTAATTAGGAAATGTCTGTATATTCCCCTTCACCCTGACCATAAATTTTAATATTTTTCAATGTTCTTCTGGACATCTTCCATGCTGATAGTTGGATGTCTGTGAAAGCTGTTTTTAGACCCTCAACTAATATTTCTCAACCGACTTGAGAAATGCTCTCTTTTGCAATACCCCAAAGCAAATTGTCATATGTTAAGAATGGACTTTGAGAGGGCCATAGCATTTGAGATCCATGTCCAAACCATCGTCCACTAAACTTGCTGTCGAGAAATTCTTGCAAAATCTTGCATAGTGACTCTGTGGTCACTCTTTACAGCGGCAAAATGATTTACAGTGTATGGAAATATCTATATGATGAAAAATAATTGATTCATTTGATTGTAATATCATATGTAATGCATATAAACTTAGCATAGAACATGAACATTAAAGGAAATCTACTGAGTTCAGCAGACATATCACACGAAACTTATATTTATTCGGTGGAATGTCACAAGAAAATGAGCCGATCAGACGCATTTGATGTGAAATTGATGTTAATTTGATGTGCACATTTGATGTAAATGACTTTGCTCATTTTCTGCTTTTCCGAAAACACGAGAAGACAGCTGACGAAAAGGGCTTATTCATACAAGGTGGCCCCCCGCTCCCCCTTCTTCTCCCCGCACGGGATTTGCCCAAACATGTCTTGAAGCGTCCACAACAGAGTGCGTCTCGGAAGATTTACTTAGTCAGCTTCGTGCTTAGGAACATCACAAGCACTAACACTTTTTTTTTTTTAAATGACGCACTTTATTTGACGTCACGCATTACTTTCGTTTCTTTTCCTGTTATGGATGAAAATGTATTCTTCAACCGATCAGAGAAAATATGTGCAAACCTCATATCTGCCGTGCCGCTGTGGATCATTGAATACGCGTGGAGTAACCGAATGATGGACGTCCTGGAGAGTACGGAAGTTTTTAATTTCCTACTTGAACTGTGACATGTAGTGCTAGAGGTACTGTGTCCTGTACACTAATGATCGTTTCAGAGATAGCATAGCATGTCAGAATACTGTCAAAATGTGAAACATTCGGAGTTTTTTTTTTAAAACTGGAGAAGAATGAACGAATTAGCACATTAGGCTACATTTTACGACGCACTTGAAGGTTTTAATGTTGCCAAACCTTTAACATGATTAGCTAAATCTTAGAATTTTTTTACATAATCTAGTGAGTCGCAAAAACGTGAGTATGCATGCCTGTAGTGTTGTAGGTGTTTCGCTGAACTCCATTTCTCGTTCAGCACCTACTAACCTCTGACATGTCTTACACAGTTGCAGGGCCCCCACTGTGGCTTGAGGGTAACTGGCAGCTGCTCTCTTTGAAGGAGCCATGCAGCATCCGTG
This sequence comes from Chanos chanos, assembly GCF_902362185.1. Taxonomy (NCBI): domain Eukaryota; kingdom Metazoa; phylum Chordata; class Actinopteri; order Gonorynchiformes; family Chanidae; genus Chanos; species Chanos chanos. Next base: position 7,630,197 of record NC_044507.1, read on the forward strand.
CGGTGGCAGCAGAATCGTGGATGGTCTTGAAGGCCAGAGATGTCTGTCACTATGAAAGAGTCATGGAGTTCCTGGATGTCACCTACAGACTTCTGCCACGCTTAGTGACTCCCATCAAACACATGAAGATCATGTTTGGTTTGAAGACTCTGGTGGGTGTTAAGCTTTCAGTGGTGAATTCGTTTTTTAATCATTAGGGTTGACGTGAACAAGAGGATCTAATAGAATAGGACGAATGATTGCTTTAAGACAGCCCTCTGATCAAACAAAGGTGTCAGTTGTCCGTTAGCATAGTTAAACAGTCATTTAAATCTGTACTGTTATGCATATGAATTCATATTCTATGAGGCAAACTTTGTTTACAAAACACCTGAGTATGGCCTTTTCATGACCATGCATGTTGCCAGTTTATTACAGTTTTTTGTGATTGCTTACACACTTGTCGCAGAATTTGGCTCATTTTGTCAAAACTCTACTCACAAGAGAGATAAGACGTAACACTTGGAGATAGACATCTCACTCTCATGTCAAAATGAAACTCTGCAATCAAAACCTAACAATCCTTTTTCAAAATGGCATTTTTGCAACAAAATGATACACGCATACACCATTTGAAGTCCTCTTTGAAAGCAGTAACAACACACTGATGTACTTTATACAAAACACTGCTGTCTTTAGTATTTCTTATACCTTTTTAATTTTCTCTTACAGTCTCATGTGAAAGATTGTTCCAGTACAGTACATCTACTCTTATTTCAATGAACACACAAAAAAGAAAAGCTTCAGAAGAAAAATATATACAGCTTTTTTTTTGCCATTGAATGTTTTTACAGCAAGAAAACACAAAGAAAAATAGAATTGCAGTACAGTAATCAATACAATATGTTATGCTAAACTCAAAAATAATTACAGTAAAATTACAGTGCAATGGTAAACAAAAATTAGTATTATAAGGCATTGTAAGGGATGGGGTGGATGGTTTATGGATCCCGCCTTCTGTTAGGGTCTGGCCACGTCACCTCGTTCACATCACAAGCAATGTCATCCCTGGCTGGGCAACAGGTAAAACTATTGCTTTGCATGCCGTATCCAACCCTGGACTGATCCCACCTGAATGACTTCGCATGCCTCTTCCACTGCTTGCAGAAGAGGCAGGCGGGCATGGGGTTGGTGGTCATACACTTTCCAACGCCAAGCCCAAAAGAATTCCTCAGTAGGACCAAGAGATGGGGAGTAAGGGGGCAAGTATGCAACTGTGAATTTACTGTGGTTGATGAACCAGTCTCGGACCAGAGCAGCCTGGTGGAAACTAACATTATCCCAGATCACAACAAACCTGGGCTGCTCTGGTCTGTCCAGTACAAGTATGTAGTGCATCCAGAAATGTTATTATGTGTGCTGTGTTGTAGCGACCTAGGGGGGCATGGTGATGGAGAACTCCACAGACACCCCACCCCCACCAAAGGCTTACCTGAGGTCTATTTGTAGTGCTAAGTGTCAGACTGATTGGTGTCCAATTACTGTACTGTGCTGTGTTTTCATATGTGTGTTTGAGTGTTGCCAATTTCAGGTATGTTTTGCATTTCTGATAGAAGTGTTTTCCCAATGATTACAAGAGGCTTTATTCATGAACAATGTGTCTAATGTAAGAAACAGTGTGTAGTGTTTTGCAAACAGTGTGTTGCAGAATTGCAGACAAAGTGCAAAGCAGAAAATGTGTTTGTAGTTTTGGTGCCTTTGTTTAAGACATGGTTACAAAAAGTTAAGGTTTTGGTGCTTTTGTCTAGGCATTCACTTCCAGCGTGCAAGCAATCGGCAAAAACTGTAATGTTCCTGTCTGCCATTGTAACAATCAAAAGAGCCATTGTATTTGGCTTTGCTTCTGTCCCAGGTCATCATGTGGATGCTGCAGGATAACCAGTGTGTTACCAACATCAGTGACAAGATCATCAAGTTCTTCCCTGACAGCTTACCTCAATACAACAGATGTGTGAGTTCTCCTAGGGGGCGCTCAAAGCGCGATACAAAAAAGAAGCAAACCAATGGTTAAGATCTATGAAGCTGTAACTATGTATTATCACTGAATTCTTTGGAAACGATATTCATTGATGTAAGCCAGTGTGCATGGATACACATCTGCTTGGTCATATAAAGGCTATGAGTATGTGTGTGCATGTATTCATATGCATGCAAATGTATAGTATATGTACACAAACAAAACAGCTATATCAGGCAAAGCAAATATTAAAAAGAATGAAAACATTGCCTATTTTGTTGAGAGAATTTGATGATGTAGAGGGTGTACTCTCTTTTATCATTCCCCTAACAGAGCCAAAGGCACAAAGAATTGATGAGGAAGAACCAGCAGGATTTTCGGGACTTTGCCCAGACTCTGGCCAGAGACAAGAACCTACGCAAGGCTTACATCAGAGTGAGCAAACAAACAGTCCCCTCCTGCTCTTCTGCTTTTTCAACATTTCTTACAAATGTCCTGTTTCTCTCTCTCTCTCTCTCTCTTTCTCTGTCTCTCTCTCTCTCTTTCTCTGTCTAAAAGTAACCAAGTGTCCTACTCCCTGGCTCTCTCTCCAAAATTCTAGTACCTTCTTTCTTCTCTGTATATCTTACAGTAAGGGTTTAGCCTAAGGGTTTAGCCTATGGGTCAGAGTATGAATAAAAGTGAGAGACAGAATGTGCTAATAATGTGTGTAAAACAGACTGATGATGATGATGATGATGATGGTTGTTGCTATGTGACAGGATTTAATGGAAGACCAGTATGGAGAACGTTACTCTCAGAAATTGGAGGAGAGACTGTTCTACTATCTTGGGGAGCTTGAAGCAGCCCTGCCAGAAACAACCTGCATTGACCAGGTATGTTTCTGAATGCAGAGTGTGTTTATTTGACCATTTAGCCATTGTTTGAGGACAGGTTTAGTCACTCACCCAGATCAAAGTCATACATGCAGTACGTCATGAGGATGTCATGCAGCAGTATCAGGCCCGGGTTGTCGAGGCCCTCAGAAAACTTGTTGTTCCAGTCTGTCCTGTTGACGTATTTTCTGGGAAGATTAGACACAAATATTTTCAACACCATTATCTCTAGACTGATGTATGCTGCTGTTGAACACAGGCTTTAGGATGTGAAAGCAGTAACAAAGAATAATGTATAAAAAGGCAGATGCAGCAGTACAGTTCATCAAGTTTCCAGTTCTTATCTTTTCTCCTTCAGGTATTTAGATGTAACTGATTTAATGTTATTCTAGAACCCAACAGAAGGTAAACAGTCCCAATGTGTTCTCTATATATACACACACAAACATATACAGTATATATATATACACACACACACACACACACTCACACACACACACACACACACACAGTATATATGTGTCTACATGTTCATATACGTGCTGATGGTGTTCAGAGGAAATTCATATGTGTTTTCATTACTGGTCATTCACAGTGGGAACATATCTTTCCATAACATAATGCTTCCACGTGTTTGTGTGTGTGTGTGTGTGTCCATACGCACATATGTGTCTGTTCTCATTCAAGTTTAAAAAGTGTTCCAGGTGTATGTGTAAGAGAGCGGGTTCTGTGTGACGTAAAGCCCAGTGTTTTGCCTTGGTTGACTGATATGCTGCTGTGTCCAAATGGCTCCAGGTACTGAAGCAGTCTTGGCCTTTAACGGAGGGAGAGGAATTGTTGCGGCAGCTGCTGTCCTGTAACAGAATATCACTACCACAAACTCTGAAGAGACTGTTGCACTGTGGTGAGAGTTTACCTGGTTACAAAGTCGCTTTTCTGATTAACACATATAAATCTAAATGTTACGATCAACAGTAAAAAAAAAAAAGAAAAGAAAAAAAAGAACTGCTTTTCTTCTCTACTCCTTCAGCTAAGGTTACTCACACAAGCCTGTGCGACAGTCGACCAAACAGTACAGGCAAGTGTAAGCCGGGAAGGGAGAGCGGCGCTGTTCCAGAAACAGCCTCCAGGCAATGCCAAGAAGGACCTCAGAGTGAGACTGTGGCTGAGACGTCGATAACTCCGTCTTACGCCCCAGAGGACTCCAGGACAAACAGAGACGCAGCACCCGTATTGCCTCAGAGGAGCCTTGGACATTTCTGCAGTGATCACAAGGTGGCAGAGTTAGAACGTGACTCGAGTCAGACTCCAGAGGTACTGTTGGACGGTAACAGGGAGTGTCTGCTGAGAGAAGAGGAGGCGAGCTCTCGGGGGAGACGCTGGGGGCCAAGCCAGACAGCGGAAGGATTGGCTAAAAAACAGGAGGAGGGTATGAATGACTCAGCAATACAGATCTGCTCCACACACAGGAAGCAGATGAGGAGCATCCTTCAGGAATGTTCTGAGGAGTCTGTGTACAACCCAGCTTCACCACAAAACAACAAAGCCTCCCCACCTCACCAGCCAGTACCACAACACAACAGACCTTCCCCTCTTCACCAACTGACACCAGAACAGAACACACCTTCCTCACCCCACCAGTCCGTACCACAACACAATACACCTCCCCCACCCCACCAGTCCATAACACAGAATGACTCCACCCCTGAAATGTCTCTTTTACAACGCTCTACCTCCAAATACACAAAGTTTCCGGTCCAAGATCCAGATCTCAGATCAGTTTCGCCAGCCCAACGATTCACACTGTCACCAGTTTCTCCAATCTCACAACTCACACCATTGTCACTGTGTACAGTGAAACAACCCATGCCATTACCAGCGCCTCCAGTCCGACAACTCACACCAGCATCAGTGTCTGCTCAAGACTGTTCTAAGTCCATCAAAAGCTCAGAGGTGAAGCTAAGACTGTCCTCTGAGAGTCTGGTATTCCTCATGCACTCCCATTGGTTCCAGCCACACGTTTGCCTAAGAAGATTAAACCAACAGGAATTTGGTACGGTCACCGCGCTAGACGAGACCGGAATCTGTCCAATTGAACAGGAGGAGCAGGAGGAAGTGGAGGAAGAAGAGGAGGGTTATTTGGCGTTTGATATAAATACTCTGTATTCGGATTCTTCCACAGATTCAGACTCTGGTCATTCTGACCCTGATTATGTCCCATAGGAGACAAACAGTTTTTTTGGAAGACAGCATAAAGAAATGAGTAATGTGTGTGATGTGTGGTTGCATAACCTGATTGCGAGATCTGATTTGTATTGATCATTAACTAAGGTTCTTTGATCAGCTCGCCTGAAGTTGGTTGTATTAAACCAGTAGAGGCACATTTACATAATTCTATGCTTCTAGAAAAGAAGGCGTTTAAAAAAAAAAAAACTCAGATGTTTTAGCCGCCGGGGCATTGAAACACCTTCTTTTATGACCAAGAATGTAAAACTCAAACCTCAAACTTTTTTTGGGGTATTTTCTGATTTAGTCAAGAAAGTGCAATGGTGTGCATTACAAAAGAGTGCAAAATACTGCAAAAAGAAAATAAAAGATTTTCATTTTCATTTTACATTTTTTTTTCCAGGTCAACAGTTCATGAGCTGATATGGTTTTGTACCAGTACCTCTTTTCATTTCTGCTGGGAGGTGAAAGTGCATGTAAAAAGTGAGGGACTGTATGTCCAATGAGGTTGAAATCCCTTTGTAACCGACTGACTCATTCAGTCATTCTCAAAAGTCTTTGGCCAACCAGTCACGCCATGGCCTTTTCTTCATTGGCTAATCATTTTCAGAAGTGTTTGGCCAACCAATCACCCCATGGCCTTTTCTCCATTGGCTAATCATTGTTCAGATCCTCAGACGACAATGCTAGCATTGGTTACCTTGAATGGACCAAATCTCCCGTGATTGGTGTTTGTGGAAGGGGAGGAGGGTTATCACTTGCCTCGTGTGAGTGTATTTACATACTGTGTTGGGTGAAAAGTAAATTGATGGCAGTGGCTTTCTTTTTTTTAAAGGGTTACACTGGGACAGAATGTTTTAGGTCTGTAGGACAAAAAGAGATCAGCTACCTTGTGAAGCACACATGCAATATTTGACTCAGATCATTTGGATTCTTTCCAACATCGATCAGTGTCAGAACCTTTCCATACCTGAAAGTGAGATATTGACACTTGATGTTCACTTCAAGGGAGGATAAAGCCAGGTATGGGTTGAGGGAGGTGCTGGGTAAAGTTCAAGGGGAGCGCTGTGAATTGGACCTCTTCAAAGGTTTTGATTCTGATCGTTGTTTATTTGGTTAGTTGGAGAGAACGTTTGTTTTCTCTGCAGAGCAGAACTCATGTAGAGCTAAACAGGTATTGCATCATTGTATGCTTTTCAAATGTGAAGCACAGCATTTCCAGCAAAGCATATAGAACGTGTTTTACAGCTGTGGAGCTTTGGTTCTTGTCATGATCATCTTCATCATCGTCTTATCAAATAATAATAGTTTAAAAAGCATTTGTAAATGTCGTCTCTCACTTCTTCGCAACTTGCCAAGGTATATGAAACGAGACCAACGATAGTTAATAATAGATTGCGTCCATAAAACAGATCAAATAAACTGTCTTAGCAGTGGACAGTCAGCGCGATATTTTCACGGAGTCAAGCCATTTGCGCTCATGACGATAGTGCCACGAAATGTTTTTTTCTCGGGTTTTCTTGCAAAAATGCGTCCGCGGAACAGTTATATGGTGCAAATCCGATTCAGGGGTTACCTAAATTTTGAGACTTACGTAAGGCACATGTTTCCTCTTAAATAAGAGGAGGACTTGCCAAATTCCTGTGCGTCACAAGCGCACGCTCTAAGTGATCAAACAGATTGGGGATGGAGGACTCAAAGTGTCCTTTACATTTAAAGGAACACCTTCGCCCTTTCCTTGACCTTAGGTTTCCCAAATTTATTCTTTCACACCAAATTCACAAGGTGAACAAGTCATAAAGCAGAGCCGATGGAAAGTCACTAGAAGCTACATTCATCGGAGGTATAGGATTTTGATTACATCTTCAATACATTTGAGCATAACACATTTGCAAGCTAGAGTCATCTTATTTAATATCAAAACCCACAACAGACGCAAGAAAAAATGTTTCGCTCAAAGACACTGACATTAAGAAACTGCACGTGCAAGGTTATTTCCAGGCGATGCTCAGCATTAATCAGCTGTCAAGAACTAAACAGTGAAGACAGTCCACGTTCATGTTCATTCACGGGACACCAAAGACTGTTGTGTGTTCTGGTCTTAGATGTGCCAATTTATCAGTGACGAGACTGTTGCTGTCAATCGCTTGTATGTTTTCTAGGATCTATCGATTTGACCTCATGAAGACCTCTGCAGATTATCGGATTTTTCCCATGACAAGGCAAATCATGTCAAAAAGACAAACATCCCGCATCCCGAGAGAGCACGAGCGTCTGAATAAACAGATAATAAATAAATATGTTTTGGTCTTAAGAAAGTCCGCCGCTGAGCCGCATATTTGGTGCATGCTGGTTATGAATGGCTCGTGCCGACTAAAAAATATTTTTTAAAAATCATTTAAATGGTTTGCGCACAATTTTATCAGCTGATGCACAAGTGATGTAAGATATTATAAACTTGTTTCTTTTTCTTGTTCTTCAAAAGATAAACGATTACAGTGTTCTTAAAAACAAGTGGTTTCCAGACCATTCCAAATGTAAAGCTCAGTGCTTATGGACACGCACACTCGTATTGTCTGCGCTATTACGCGCGGGGGCAGCATGGGTCCCGCGGGTTCAGAGCTAAGTTCCAGCTGCTGAGAAGAGTTAATTGATCAAGATGAACCACAGAACTCAAGCGTTTTACATTTTTGGTTGTGATGTAACGGGGGAGTTCTGGACAGCCTTCGATTTCCACCAATGAAAACAGTTTGTGTTCGACACCCAGTTTAGGGGCTTGCTATAAAGCCGGTCACTGAACAGTCTTTCATTGTGAGCTCAAATATCGTATTATATCTGATCCCCAGGAACTGGACCGTGAAATTTCTTTGTGAAGGTATTTGGCCTCATTAAAACAGTCCATAACCTGTATTAATTGATTGGAAATTAATTGGTCAGGTTTATTTCCTGCATGGTATTGAAAAATATCACGCACATGTTATTTATTGTCTGTATATCCGATGAAGGTGTGATCTTTTCTTTGTTACTCTGGTGATTAGGAAATAATTTTCAGAAAAAAGCACGAAAATGCTACATATTTTGTGTCTGTTTCTATTACTTTGTCGTAAATATCGTGTTATAGTCTAGGCACGATACATGTTGCAAATGTATTACGTGCACATTGTGCGTTGTCCGATAGATAGATAGATAGATAGATAGATAGATAGATAGATAGATAGATAGATAGATAGATAGATAGATATTTTATTTATTTATTTTTTGTTTGTTTGTTTGTTTGTTTGGACTGTTGATGACTGCGCTTATTTAGATTGTTCTGCTCAAGATGTTGTCAAGTGGTTTAATTTGCTGTTTCTAATTCAGGTATGATCGTTGCTGTTGTATTTCTACATTCAGAGTTACATAAAGAAAAACTGTAGCGTTTAAAAAAAAAACCTCTTTTTTGTCTTCTGGGATTTGATTGTTCTAGCTTTGATATTTCGCGCCTGATCAAGCCAACAAGAAGAATAATTATTTGCCTTAGTATAAACCACTATATTCGTCAAAAATGACAATGATTTACAAATGCTCTAGACAGCAACGCGTTTTTCAGACTTTTTGGCACAAGTCTTTCTTGATCTGGCACAGATCTCTCATGTTTGTATACCAGGGCTTCCTGCGTCAATATAACATAGTCAAGGAAAACTGGGTAACAGGCAAAAGCAATTTTATCTGAAGACTGGTTGGCAAAGGCAATTTCATTTGATAAGTGATCAACCACAGTGGATAAATTAATTTTTATAATGTAACTTCATAAATATATCTGTTTTAGATTCATAATTCGGCGGGGAACTATTTAATTTACCCTGTTCCTTGCAGAGAAAAGTCATGAGATAAAAAATATTTTTGAGGATTTTAACTCTCATCATTCCGTGTTTGATGTTTTTTTTTCCCCCCGCCCTCTAGCTTTTTTAATCATGGAGAACAGGTCCTATAAGATTAAAATGAATGGGAATGGTATCCAGACCAACGGAATACATGGAAATGGTATCCATACCAACGGAATAAATGGGAATGCGGTCCATCATGTCAGCGTTAAGGCTAGCATCCATCCCGCGAAGCTGAAGGCCCGTAGACAACGCTGGAATGTCAAACCTTCCGAGATGGCCAAGAACACTCTGAACCCCATCCGTGCCATTGTCGACGGCATGAAGCTTACACCGAACCCTGATAAGCCCATGATTGCCCTCTCCATTGGTAAGCGTGCAATTAGATTTGTGCGCAACCGGTTTCAAAGCATGTGCGTGCAGTTGCTCCACGTGAACTATCATCCTTATTCATTTCCTTCGTGTCCTCAGTTTGTTTTTGTTTTCTTTTCCTCTTTCTTCTTTTTTGTTTGTTTGTTTTTCATATCCCATTAGGTGACCCCACTGTGTTTGGGAACATGCCCACGGATGATAAGGTTCTGCAAGCAATGAAAGATGCTATTGATTCACAAAAATACAATGGCTATGCCCCCTCTGTTGGTGAGTAGTTAATTTTTCAAACCCTCGAGGCAGTGTAGGTTATGTACAGTGTGCTATTAAATATAGCTTAATGGTAGAAACGCAAAGTAAGATAAAGGTGACCATTCATGTTAAAAGAATTCTTTTGAATATTACACATTGCATTTCTATATTTTTGAACCGCTTTTATGATAAATTACTCTTGTTCAATTCATAGGTTATTACAAGAGCAGAGAGGCTGTTGCAAACTTCTACAGTGAGCCTGGAGCACCTCTTGAGGCTAATGTACATAAATCAACCACCCTGTTACACACACACACACACACACCATACACACACACACACACACCATACACACACACCATACACACACACACACACAACATACACTTTAGGATTCAGCAGAGACTGCCTAAATTTTGTAATTGTGTGGAGTTCAGTCTTTATACCACTTTATAGTTTTAATAAACAGAGATGATAATGATCTCAAACCTGACTGAAACATATCATAATGGCCTCTCTATTGCCTCTCTCAGCTTTGATTCATTTGTGAAGTCTACTGGTGACTGGACACCATTTCAAACACACACACACCTGCACACACACACACGCGCACACACACACACACACACACACACACACACACACACACACACACACACACTTTTTTCCGCATTTTCTCCCTGAATTATTTTGATCTCTCTTGAGTGTTTAATGTCAGTTTCATTGCGTATGTAGCAATATGTTTTATCTATATCTCAATTTTTGTGTTCTCTCTCAGGATGTGATTTTGACCAGTGGCTGCAGCCAGGCCATTGAATTGGCCATCAACGTGTTGTGTAACCCTGGTGATAACATCTTAGTCCCCTGTCCAGGATTCTCCCTGTATAAGACACTGGCCGTGTCTATGGGCATTAAAGTCAAACTCTATAACCTGCTGGTAGGTGGTCAAAAGAAAAGGACAGTAGCCCTGTGTTTACGTTTACTTTCTAATGCACTGGTGTTGGGATATGAAAGAGGAAAAGAAGGATAGGAGAGATGAAAAGAAGAAAGAAAGAGAAGAAGGACAGGAAAACCTACCTAGAAATAAATGACACAATGCTATATTTGGGAGAGGACTAGAAAGATCTGGAAGTAAATAAGATACAGGGGTGGGGAAAGGGGTTGGGAGTAGAGGAGGGGTTTTGGGGCTGAAAGAGGGAAATATTGCTGTGTTGTTCTAAACTGGGACACATCTGGCACTGATAAATCTTGGGGCATGGGCTAGCATCACTAACCTTAAAGCACGAGACACACACACACACACACCCCTCACACACACACAGACACGCATACACACACCCACTAACACACCTACCACATATGCCCCCAACTCCCTGCGAACACTGATACATGTACATACACTCACTCACACACACACGCACGCACACACAAAAGCATTCACCCCCTACATTACTCTCTGATACACAAAACATTTATCTGATCCCACAAAAAAGTTCTTCCACCTCTAAATACTTTACATTGTCCAGACACACGTTGGTGTGCATCAACATGAAAGTTCTTATCCATACATGATTTAGTACTTGTAGTACTTTGGTTCTCCAAAGACCAAGGCCAAGGCACAGGGGGATGCTTTCAACTTCCCCTCCCCTAACACTTGTAGTAGCCATTACATAATCTCTCTCTCTCAGGCATTCTACCAATCAGGGAGGCTACAGCCTTACATAAATCAGACCCAAACGGGGGGGTGGATCCATGGCGCGTATTGTATTTCTCCATTTCAAAGAGTCATTTTAGGGCATGTTCAGTGAGGACAAAGCAAAGAGCGTCGGCTGTTTCTGTGGTTTGTGAGAAAAAGTAACAGACTTACGAACATCTGTATGTAACTAGGGTCGTCTGAAAATCAGTCTGTAAAACACATCTCTAAAAATATTTCCTTTACACATTTGAAACTTCCAAACGGAGATGCTATTCGGATTGAACGTTGTCAGCTTATCGATGTAAAAACGTCCGAATATTTTGATATGAATAGATCAATGCCGCTATTTAAGGAGAAACAACACAGTACATAAGACTCGACAAATGTTTTTTTGTTTTTTTTAATCTCCCTTCAGCCCGAGAAATCTTGGGAAGTTGATCTTCAGCATCTGGAGAGTTTGATCGATGACAGAACTGCTTGCATGATCCTCACCAACCCCTCCAACCCCTGTGGCTCTGTCTACAGCAAGGAGCATCTGCAGAGTTTACTCTCAAGTGAGTGAAAGTTCCTCAGTTCTGATAAACTGCACATTTGAATTCAGCGCCTCGCGTTTAATGATTTACTCACTGTTACCACTCACACCCACTGATTGATATTTCTTCTGTGGTCTAGTTGCCTCAAGATACTGCATACCTATTCTTGCCGATGAAATCTACGGAGACATGGTAAGTCAGTGTATCAGGAATGCAGACTTACTTACTTACTTACTTACACACACACACACACGTCACATCTCACGATTCACAAATGATCTTAAACACACATTATTAGGCCATCTGACTCAGATGAGTTCTAAGTCTTCCCAAAAAATGTAGTCTCTGTGTATACCAGCCACCACTGTCCCTCTGGAGAGTGGTGCGCCCTCTGTGACACTAGCCTGATCAGAAAGCTCCGAATCTGGCCGAGTCTGGGGGTACATTCCAGGGTCCTGGTGGTTTTTTTGGCTTCTGGGCCTCACGTAATACCAGCATGGCACATTCTTTGTGACACATTGTAGGGAAATGGGGTAGAAGGCTTTTCCCTGGCTCAGCTCTGCTGGGTAGCTACGGAGACCACATCAGCACAGGAGGGATTAAGAGGTCTGTGCGTGAATAGGGGAATGGCAGCACTCTGGACTGGTTAGTGGTTTGGGTCAACAAGGACAAGTGAAGGATGAGAATGGGGCATTAGGTTCACTCACAGGAGGGACGTGACATCGGGTGTGTAGGTAATGGATGGTGTCACCCCCTTAGATCTTGGTGAAGAGCCAAACTTGGAGACATCTCTTGGAGAAGAACTTTTATTGGTATCACTGATCCGGCGGCTTGATGTTTCTTGTTCAAATGACAAAGTTCATTTCAGCTTAACTGACATAACTTGGTGGCTCTATGGTCATATATATCACATACCTGCATACTGAATCAGCTAGCATAATGTCTTGATCAGTATTGGTCAATTAACCTTGACCTTTTACTTTGACCTTTTGCCCTGGTCATGGACCTTGAGGAACAGGCACAGTACTTGGTTCCTTCCCCCTATTTTAGGTACTTTGCAGAGCAATCACATCTTCATGCTCTTTTCTTCCATTCCAGGGACATGCTCATATTCTGATTCCAGCTTGAGCTCAACTATAATAGCGACATCCTGTGTCTAAGAATAGGGTAAAAGTGTTATTTTCATTCATCTAGATGATGACCATTGACTGACACAGTCATCATCATATGTAAAAACTTGTGTTTGTAAACTGCCAGTGTAAGACAGCCGTATGAGTTTAGGTTACAGTACCATTTACCTGCGTGACATCATATCAAATCCAGGACCAACACTTGTCCCTTTATCCCCAGTCTTTCTCAGCTTCAGCCCTGGGGGCTCTACAACATGGCATTTTTTCTCTCTCTCCCAGAGAGATGACACCTGATGCAATTCATCTGATTATCACTAAGCTCTTGGGTCCTTGAGATTAGGTGTGCTGGTTCTTGACAATAGCCAATACGTGCCGTCACGCAATGAGTGGATCGCCAGGGGTGTAAGTCAAAAATGACTGTTTTAACCAAATCTAAATGAAAAGAGCCGGATCTTATTTTTGAGCACACCCCACAAGTTACGTTTTTTGAAGACCCGAACTAGACCGCCAGCTACGTTGATTTTCTCCGTTATCACTCCTGGAAGTCCATTCAAACCGATGCCCCAGAGGCTAAGGAGACTGTCGAAGAACTGTGCCTCAAGCACCTTTATTTGTGACCCCTGATGAAGTGAATGAGGATAGGTGGATGTTAAGAGGGGCCTTAGACCAAATAAATCTCCTTGGCCATAGACATGAGCGAAACATGAGTGCACAGCAATGACTATGCACTTTTCATGGCATGTGTTTGCCATTAGCACGTATGACGGACTTGAGCATGAAAAAAAAAAAAAAGCCAGTGGGAGGAGATTCTCACCAAACAGCGGGGCGCCTGGCGAGTGGCTGAAAGCAGGGACCGTGGATGTGGCTCTGGGCAGCATCAGAATGGGGGGATGGGGAACATTGGAGGTCCTGCCCAATGATCTTTGTACAGTGGAAAAACCCCAAGAGTGCAGGAGGTTTCAGTACTGAACTGCTGTTTTGTGAATGAGCTTTTTTTAGGGTGTCGTTTTTGCGAAAACTGCCAGTCACGGTGTCTTGGCCAATAGCAGATGGGGTGGTGCCGTCCGCCCCAACTGTAATGAAAGCCAGGCAGGCAGACACTGTAATTGCCTCTCTCTCTCTCTCTCTCTCTCTCTCTCTCTCTTTTTTTTTTTTGATTTTCTCCCTCACGCCTCCATCTATGCAGAATCTGCCAACAGCATGTAGAAATTCCAGAACATACTCGATACACCATGAACCCAACAGATGTATACATATAGAACATTCGCAGTCGTAAAAATGAAAAATGTTCACTGATTAAAAACGCAACTTTGGAAACATTTTGCATGTAACTTTGAAGGGTTTCAAGAAAGGTGACCATCTTCCAGATTGGTTTTTTTTTTTCTACTTTTTACTCTTTTTTGTGTACAATCAAGATGAACTATCTAAAATTAATCATCATCCAAAGAACCATCATTAGGGCTTGGACACTTACACATACTATATTTATTATTGTTGTTAACGTGTATTTATTATTGTTGTTAACGTGTATTTGAAAGGCCTTTTTTCCCATTGCATTGACACAAATGTGTATGTGAATGTGTAGGTGTTTCCAGGATGCACCTTCCACTCCCTGGCTCCTCTCAGCAGTGATGTGCCTATTCTGTCCTGTGGAGGCCTGGCCAAGCGCTGGCTTGTGCCTGGCTGGAGAATGGGTTGGATCCTAATTCATGACCGCAATGATGTCTTTGGATCAGAGGTTAGTGCGCACATACACACTCACACACGCACACACGCACATGAACAGCAGTGCTGTGTTTCAGGGTATCACTTCTTTACTTCTTTAATTTTTCCTCATTGTCTTCTCTAGATCAGAGAGGGGCTTGTAAAGCTAAGCCAGCGTATTCTGGGAGCATGCACTGTGGTCCAGGGGGCGCTAGAGAGCATTCTTAATGACACACCACAGGAGTTTTATCAAAGCACCATCAATTTCATCAAGGTAAAACTGAGCGATTTCTGTTATAAACCACAAGTTCGAACTCTTTGACTTCGTGAGCATCAGGCAGAAATTATATCTTCAAGTTAAATCAATAATTTAATTTACCCTTGAATTGTCTTTAAATGTTTTTGACAGACCAACGCAGAGATCTGTTTCTCTGAGCTGTCCACTGTGCCTGGGTTAAATCCTGTAATGCCATCAGGAGCTATGTATCTTATGGTACGTATGAAGGACAGACTCAGTAAACTCAAAGAAAGAATTAGACCTGCAGTGTTGTTAAATGTCCTTGTTTTTGTTTTACGCAAATGTACAGGTGGGAATTGAAATGGAGCACTTTCCAGAGTTCCAGAATGATGTGGAATTCACTGAACGCTTGGTCACAGAGCAGTCTGTTTTCTGCTTGCCTGCCACGGTACTCCCTCCCTCTGTCTCTCTCTCTCTCTCTCTCTCTCTCTCTGTCTGTCTCTCTCTCTCTCTCTCTCTCTCTCTCTGTCTGTCTGTCTCTCTCTCTCTCTCTCTCTGTCTCTCTCTCTCTCTCTCTCTGTCTGTCTAAGTGTGTCTGACTTCATCCATTTCTTCCTCTATGCCATTTCCGTGTTTGTGATCCCCTTTTCTCTGACCTCATTTTCTCGCTCCAGGCATTTGAGTATCCGAATTTCTTCCGGGTTGTTGTGACCGTTCCGGAGAAGATGATGGTGGAGGCATGTGAACGGATTCGGGAATTCTGTGCTCGCCACTATCGGCCACGCAGTCAAGATAGCAATGAGTTGGATCAATGAGAGACACAGAGAGAGAGAGAGAGAGAGAGAGAGAGTGAGAGAGAGAGAGAAGGAATGAGAAAGAGACAATTTTGAGAAAGGGAAATGTGATATAGATTGAACAGATGTAGAGAAATGCATGACACACCAGAGAACGTTTTGAAAGTATTGAAAGTAATGAAAGTTCTTGTTTTTTAAAAAACAGGTTTGATATTTATATTTTTTTGTATAAACAGCGGGTGGGGGGAGTCTGTCTCGTCTTTTGTAACAGTTCTCATCATTTTAAGCTTTTATAACCGCAATTATGTTGTTAAAAAAAAGAAAAGAATAGAAAAATGCTCTTTTCTTTTTTTGTGTCCCCATGGAGCCCTCATAACCAGACTTCCGCCCATTGGGAAATGGTTAGCTTTGGGATAAAGGGCTATTGAGGACATAACGGGAATTTGAAGACATTTTGATTTGATAGAGCATCACCGTTACTCTGTGTATCTGTTCGCACATATGTGTAACTCTAATTTGTAACTCTAGCCTTAGAGTTTCTCAGTGAAACCAAGGGGTTAAAGTCTATCCGTCAATTTGCATGTTAAACGACTCTGTGTAGAAATTTTTTTAGACTAAAACTTCTGTGCATTCCTCTTGATTTTGTATTATATTTTGTGTCCTCTATTATGTAACAAATCTATTTAAATAAACTGAAATCTTTACAAACATACTATGAGCAACTCTGCCTTTATTACTGAATATACGAGGTGAAAATCTTGAAAAACATACTCAAAAACATTACCACCCCCTTCCAAAACTCAAAGTAAGCAAATTAGAGCTTAGGAAGAAAGTAAAGAGGTCTTATTGTTACACACGTTTTTAGATTCAGAGGTACCACTGTGAATTTTCATATTAAAAGATAATTTGTCATAGTGACTGATGAATCTTTGTGGTTCTCCGATGCTTTGTCCGTTTTATTAAAGGCTAAATAGCAAAAATAATAAAAATACACATAAAATAATATAAAAATGAAGATGAAAATGGAGAGAGACAATAATTCATTCTCTTTTAGAGAGAAACTGAGATTTTTTGGCCACTTCAGTGGGCTGAACTGAAAGGTACTCCAAGATATCCCACTGTTAGACAAGTGAACTGCAGTTGCAAATGTTTGGAGATTGTAAATGCTCGTAAATGCTCGAAGGCATGGAAAACATTTGGCTTCACACAAGTAAAGCTATAATTGAAAACCTCTAAAGTGATTCCATACTCTGCAGTGGTTAATTCTTTCCCCTCATTTAACCTTTCTATACATGTGGACTCTACCATTCTTCCTCTCTCCCTCCTTCTCTTTTTCGTTCAGCCACCGTCTTCTTTCATACACGCACACACACACACACACGTGCACACACATGCATGCACCCACACACTCTGACACCCTTCACTGCTGACTTTGTCAAGAAGAAGTGGGAGAAGGTCACATGGAGCAATCAGTAAGCAGTCTGTCATTTTAAAATGTACTCAAGGTGGCAAAGCTTGCACATGCGCACACACACACACACACCCACACACACCTGACACGCACCAGGACAGTTCAATAATTAACCTGAAAGATAAGGACTTAAAATGCACTTCAGAGTGAAGAAGAAGGGTAGACAGAGTACACGAGAGAGGGGAAGACAGGTCAGCGCTAGCACTGTCACTCATTCATTGTTCTGTTCTACGGGCACACTGAACACATGGAGTCAGATCCTATTCAGAAAAAGAAAATAAAACTGAATGATGGCAGATACATGCCACTGCTGGGACTGGGAACATGGAAGGGACAGGTCGTACTGCAGTCTTTTTACTGTTTTCACTCGCCTTGCCTCTCCCAATGTCTCTCTCTCTCTCTCTCCTGTCTCTCTTTCTCTCTCTCTCTCTCTCTCCTGTCTCTCTCTCTCTCTCTCTCTCTCCTGTCTCTCTCTCTCTCTCTCTCTCTCTCCTCTCCTCTCTCACAGACGCACACACACAAAAACTCTCACTCTCTCTCTCTCTATTTTTTTTCTCTCTCCCTCTCTCTTTTTCTCTCTCCCTCTCTCTTCCCTCACTCTCTGTCGTTAACATAAACAGAAAAGTCCCCCTCTTTTATCAGTATCAAGGAAGTGAAATATATTCATGTCAATTTCCTGACCATTGCAATCAGTGCTCACTGAGTTTGTGCTTGTGTTACTGCAGTTGGATCAGTGTTGTTTGATGCCGTGTTGCAGATGATTCGTTACTGTAAGCTTCCTGCAGTGTTTGTGATGATCCTAACATGTTGTAGGACTCTTCAGAGGTGTGCCAGGCCGCGACTGAGGCGGCTATAGCTGCAGGATACCGCCATTTGGACACAGCGTTCATATATAAGAATGAGGTGGAGATAGGCAGGGCTATCCGTGCCAAGATTCAGCAGGGCATCATCCGCCGTGAAGACATGTTTGTGGTCAGCAAGGTGAGAGTCTTATTTTTGATTTAGCAAAAAATCGGCAAATCCTATTGAACCAATCAATGTCAATATCCAGTCTGTCAATCAATCAATCAAACAATCAATCAATCAATCAATCAATCAATCAGTCAAGTCAGGTTTCCCAGATTTGATTTCCATGTGTATAAAACTAATCTGACTCGGCAACATTTTAATTGCAATTATGGGCGTAGCTTCTGCAGGGTATCTAGTGAATAGCCCTTAAAAGTGCACTCTTGACTAACGAATGAATGGTTTGTGTGTGTAGCTGTGGCCCACTCACTTTGCCCCCGAAGACATCCCTAAGTGTCTTGATAAATCCCTCAGTGATCTTCAGTTAGACTACATTGACCTGTATCTGATACACTTCCCCGTGGGTTTCCAGGTAATATGACACTCGCACATACAACACTCTCATAGTCACAAAATATATATATTCACAATGTTCTTCAACTGCAAACTCACCCTTGTTTTTGTGTATGTGTGTGTGCGCAGGTATGTGTCTGTGCATGTGCATGCGTGTGTGTGCATGTATGTGTGTGTGTGTGCGTGTGTGTGTGTGTGTGAGACAGAGTGGTTCATTGTGTGCATTAGCCTATATGTGTGTTCACACGTGTGTGTGTTTGCCTTATATTTCCAGTAAACTGCTTCTCACATGTGAAATTAGAGACTTTAATTCATAGCAGCATATGCTAGTCCTGAGACATTGTTTCTACCTCTAGTAAATGAACTCAACTTTACTGAAGTTACTGAACTTCACTGAACCCATGCTCAAGTGTTTATCTCAGCATGGCACTTATTTAACATGAGCACTTACATAACTGCTCTGATATCTTGATTGCCACCTGCAGAAAGTGGGTGATGAGGTCATCCCAATGAAAGATGGAAAAGTACTCACCAGTGACATTGACTATGTGGATGTGTGGAAGGTAAACGAGTTTCTTTTTTTTCACCTCTCATTCGTTGTGACAGTATCGAGGGATTGGCAGCTGACAGTGCATTAATTTCATTCGCAACATCTATAGGTCAAATTTCACAAATTTCGCTTTCAGTTTTATTATATACCCATAGTTGCATGCATGAAATCCTATACAGAGAACTTTCTAAAAAATTCTAAAAAGTTTGGATGAGGCCACTGTGTTCTTTTGATATGTGTTTTTTTTTTTTTTTTTTTTTTTTGAGGTTTCAGCTAAAGAACTGCTTTCGGTTCTTGACAACAGTGCTGTGTTATGTTGAATGAAATATTTTCTAAACTCTTAACACAGCAACACACCTACATCACACAATTATCCAAATAGTTAATTTTGTGCTCAAAACCACATTTTCTTCATTAAATACCAATTCAACATTTCAAAATGCAAAAAAACTTTCTCTTTGACTCTATCAAAACACGGCGAACCTGACTCAATATCAAATCATTCTTTCAAAACATAAGCACATATTTTCTATCCAAGAGGAACAGTCAATCATAGCACAATGACTTTCAAAATATAGTAAGTCATAGCACAATGACTAACATTTGATGCCATTCCAAAAACTGAATTACTTTTTATGGTCCAGTTCTACGGGTACCTGCATACAATAGGCAACATGAACTCCATTGTTTTTTTTATAATTCAGTTTCCTTTTACTGCAAGCCACTATACGTTTTTTGGCTGAGTGTCAAACGTGTGAATTTTTGGCAACATACTATCTTAAAGCGAATGAGTCATCTTTACTTTATAGAATATACAGTAGGAAAAGAATAGTAAGCGACAGAATTGCTGCAGTAAAAGCTTTATTAGCAACATGAAATCGCTGCCAGTTAATTAACAAAATATCCAACATGCATAGCCTTTGGTTCCAAATGTGTAAAAATCAAATACACAAATACAGCAAAAAAAAAAAAGCCACAGCTACTCCTTTCCCTGGTCCTCTCCCTTGTTCAACTGTTCCTCTCCCTTGTCCAGACATTATTTTTTTCTCTCTCTGCTCCACTGTATCCACTCTTCTGTATCCACATTGAACAAAATCAATTTAAAAAGCCCCCTTTTTGCTGTTTATGTCATGTAATTAAAAGAACGTCAACACCTGGCTATGTCACCGATTGAGATTGGAATTAGCTGTGGTTGGTCTATTTTACAAAACTTACAGTAATACAGCTATTTCTCAATGTTCCAATGATCTGTTCACTCAAAAATGCTTATCAGCTGTTTCTGTATAGCTTCTGGGCTGCTGTTGTTGCAGAGGTAGAGGCTTCATACTATATTTAAGGTTTTGAACATTAGGTTTTCATTTCTGGCATGTTGTGTGCAAGCATTTGTAAATAAGAAAAGAAAGATCCCTAATTTTGGTACTGAGTAAGCTTGTATATAAAGAAAATTCGAGCATTTTAGAAACGTGTTAATTGACTGCATATTCTGTGAAAACAACATGAATTATGTTAATGGTGTGGTCCACAACAGAGAGATGTTGTGCTAATTGTGTGTCAGTTTTGAAAATATGACTACAGATTGGACAAAACGCTGTTAGCGATTGTAAAGAAAAAAAACTGTAATAGAGTGCTGTGTGTGTTACAGGGGATGGAGGCGCTGCAGGCTTCAGGGAAAGTGAAGAGTATCGGTGTGTCCAACTTCTCCATCAAACAACTGGAGAGACTCCTGTCTGTGGCCAAAGTCCCACCAGCAGTCAACCAGGTTTTGAATAATGACAGTTCTTTCGTATAAAATATGAAATATTCTAGAATCTAGATCACTAGATCATGCTGAATTTCTATGACATCTCATATCTGCCTTAAAGAATTCATATCGCTGTCTGTCATGAACTTTAACATTCAATATCAACATGTCTTTTGTTCAGTTGTGCTCTGTCTTTGGGAAATATCTTAGAAATGCATTATATTTATCGTGCCACTTTAAAATGATTGTCACAGAACACTGATCTCCTTGTTTTATTAGTTTGATAAAACGGTGCCTTTAATGTATTATAAGTATCAAACTCCACAACCACTCTTCCAATGTGACCTTTGTGAATGTAAAAAAGTCCCGCTATTTGTGAGTCATTCGTGGAGAAATTTAAATGATTCACCAAACTGCTACCCATGTGTCCATATAGCTTATCCTGTGCATAGCTTAAGCACTGGTTTAAGAGAGAGTTTACAGGTCTCTATCCCAACTCCAAGAACAGAACGAAGAAACTGATCACATGACTCTCCAGGTAAGAGCTCACTCCAAATCTCTCGGCAGGTGGAACTCCACCCTTACCTGGACCAGGCAGATCTGATTGAGTACTGCAAGTCTAAGAACATTGTGCTCACTGCCTTCAGTCCCTTTGGCTCTCCTGGAAGACCCAAAGAATTGTGAGTTCAGACAGAGATGATTTTCAAATATTTGATTTCAATGTGCAATGTGATCATCAACTTATCTCTAATCTCATTCAACCACATGAAGCAGTCAATGTCCGAACATGAATACAAACACATGCACACACACACACACACACACTCACACACACATGCATGCACACATGCACACACACACACTCACACACACATGCACGCACACATGCACACACACACACAAACACACACGCACACTAACGCACACACAAACACACACACACACAGGCACACACACACACAAACACACACACACACACACACACACACACACACACACACACACACACACACACACACACAAACACACACACAAACACACAATAAATGATTAATCTTGAAAGTCTTTTTAACTTGTGTAATGCAGCCTTTTCCAGTTTAGTGAAAGGTCATGATGTGAATCAGCAGCTAATATCCATGCTGGATGGACTGGCAGATCCTCATGGAACCTGAATAGAATGTTACAACTCCTTTCCTGATTAAACATTGTTCCAAACTTGTCAACAACACTCTTTATCAGTCCTAGGGACTCACTGAGCAAATCTCTTATTTGGTTATAACCAAATATTTGATCCAAGTAAAACAAAACAGAACTTTCATCCTTTTGAAAATGTTCTCTCTCTGTCCATCCAAACCCAATCACAGCCAGCGGGGTGACAAAGACCCTGAAAAGTTGCTGGAGGACCCCGTGGTGGGAGACATTGCCAAGAAGCATCGTAGGACTCCGTCACAGGTCAGATACTCCGGTCGTAACAGAGATGACCACAATCACCATGTCTCCCGTTTCATCTCCGGTCATGTTAAATGCGTACATGTCTATGTGTGCGTGTGCGTGTGCGTGTGCATATGTATGTGTGTGTGTGCATGTGTGTGTGTGTGTGTGTGTGTGTGTGCCTGCATGTGTGTGTGTGTTTTAGGTGCTGTTGAGGTATCACGTGGAACAGGACATTGTAGTGATCCCAAAGAGTTCAAAACCTAATCGCATTCTGGAGAATTCAAAGGTAAACTGGAAAAACCCAGTCGTACTTTGGAGAATTCAGAGGTAAAATGGAAAAAAATCTTAAAAACGCACTCGGATTGATATGCTTTAGTCCTCATTTATGTAACATCCCAAACCTGACACCTTATTTGATGTGGTTGCACAGGAAACATAAGTCAATTGATTTGTCTTTATGACTATTTGCTACCTATTTCCCTACATTTAAATGTAGGATAGTTCCAAACTGTGTTATTGGCCCCATCCTTTGTTTCAAATGTACAAATTTCTTTTTACTAGTTTCTTCACTCTTTCTCACTGTGTTCACTGACACAGTTCATGGATTGCTAAGCTGTAACATAACACTGAATCTTGTGTTTGGTATGTCTGTAGATTTTTGATTTTTCCCTGGATGAAGAAGACATGAAGAGACTGAGGTCATTGGACCGTGGATGGAGGGCCTGCCTGATAGACGGGTAAGATTAGACCTTGCTCTTGAACCAAACATTTATACATGTGCTGCTCAGGTCGGGTCTGGAAAGATCAGCTCATGATGTCTCATCTCGTGAACAGAAACTGATTTTTTCTTTTTGTTCACTCTTTGACCAATCAGAGATAGGTTACATACACACTACACTTTTTCTTTTCAATTTGTTTTTACGTAGAGCTGAGACATATTCACTGATTACAGTGAGTATCTAAGGTCAAGAAAAACTCTTTACAGGTCATCCAAAATACACCAGTATCATCAGTGGTCATAAGTAACATGTGGTTGTGTTTTGGTTCTCCAGGTTGGAGTCCCACCCATTCTACCCTTTCAGTGAAATGCACTGAACATTTGAAGGATCAGTGCCAAAAAGAGCTGCTCTGTCTTTGAAATTGAAGACCACTGCTGGTGTTGATCATATCAAATGCAGAAATCCCAGGCTGACTTGAATGATATAATTTGCCTGTTTAAGGAGTCTGGTGGATTCCTTCCTATTGTACAGTTGATATACAATGTCTTGTTTGCCCGTCCCGACCAGTTCGCGTGCGGGATGCTGTTAAACTGCGATTAAAGGTGTGATCATGAAGCTAACCCAGTACCCTGTCTCTTCCTTCATCTGCGTCTTTCTTTTACCCTCTCATAAACCAGACACGCTAATTCTAAGATATTGGCTGTGTCTTTAAGTGGTCGTTGCCCACACACCCACTGTTCTTTCTCTCAGTCAAAAAACCTGTGTTTCCCAAGGAAAAGCTTTGTTTTAAAATGGATACCACCCAAAACTCCTCGACCCACTCCACTGTTAAGGCTGAAAGGGGGGCGAGGTACAGGTCTATTGCATCCTCACCACCTCCAGTCGTGTTAAATTTTATGTAGCGGAACCCCACCATGCAATACTAATCTGAAGACAACGAACTGCCACACTATGGGTCATGTCACACTGATCTGGTAGTCATAGTCCCCAAAGATATAGACTAGTCCACTGTGAACCACACTGGAGTGCCCTCACACTGGAGCTTCCATGAAAGGCTGGGGCTGCACACTGCGATAGATAGATAGATAGATAGATAGATAGATAGATAGATAGATAGATAGATAGATAGATAGATAGATAGATAGATAGATAGATAGATAGACAGACAGACAGAAAGACAGACAGACAGACAGACAGGCAGATAGATAGATAGATAGACATATGCAGTACACAGTTATTGTCTGAACTTAATGTAAAACGGGTTCTGAACTGCATTGCTGATGTTGTGGATATTCACCATTTGAGGATCAAGCCTTTGGAGAAGGAACAGTCAACACTTAAACGTTCACAGCAAACTCTTGATTACAATATTGTCATAGATTGTTATGTAAATAACTTAAAATGAATTCAGAGCAAGAGATATCCATGCTGGGACGTAATAAGATGTGTCTGGAAAGTGGCAACGTGAGCATCACAACGTTAAACCTGTACAAAATCTTCTACATTACTGAAATGATGGAACATATCTTAATAGAAGGAAACTGCTTTTAAATAAATAATAATAATAAAACAAGTAGTTCGTTATGATTTCAAGATCAAGCGTACGCTATCACTTCACATTACTGTCATCCATAAAGAAAAAATACAACACACGCTGTCGTAAAATACTCCACTAAGGATGCACAAAACGCTATGACAACGAATAAGAATTCAAGATCGTACAGATAGAAAACTGTCATACGTCACTGGAAGCACTGAGAACTATTGACTAGGCTAATGAACAGGGTCAAAAGTATGCACTCACACTGTACTCCAGCGAACCCTAGCGTCGTATAAGTTAATTGCAGGTGTTCGGTGCTTGGGGAAAACATTTTTTCCCCATGACTGAGAAAATCTCAACTGTTTCCATTTATTATTCCTTGTTAATTTATGTGTTTATGTGTTATTGCTTGGTTATTCTCATGTGATGTTTTATTGAGTCTTATTCATTGTTTGTTCATAATATTAATTTTCCGCATTCTTTTTTGGTAAAAGCTGGAGTCACGGCTGAATACGATCATGAACGTAGAGCCTGCTTGTAACCCAAGGAGTTAGAGATGGAAAAAGTCACCGATGTACTCTTTGGGTTTTGACTGCCTTGCCGATATGACCTTGTTGCCAAACAGGATTTTTCAAATGCATAAGGTCTGTCATGCCTGGCACTGTTGTAAATAATAAACATAATATTTGTTATTATTCCATTGTCCTGTCCAAGTGTTGAACACACTCAAAGATTTCAGAGAACTTTGGACACAGCTTGGACACAGAGGAAGCAATATATGTTTGCTGAATCTGATTGATCATATGTTGTGCAGGCTTTCGAAGCCGACATTTTGTAATTTATCCTGAATATTGTCAGTTACTGTGTATTGTAGCTCGTTTGGCCGCAGACTTCGAGAGCACCAGAGAATATTAATGCCAGTGTACAAATTATCAATAGCAAATAAAAGTCTCTGGAATCTATGACGTCGGCTTCTTGGTATTTATTAAGTTGTCACAAGACTATGAGTAAAGGTTAAATTTATTGCTAAATGCTAACGTTCCTTACCTAAGTGATTATCATTCGTATAGTACTCTGGTCTCATAACAATTCAGAGCAAACAACTAGATATTATGTAGCTTCCCGTGTAACTAATTTGTACAGCACAGTATCGCTTTTTAAATCCCTCTGTAATAAAAAAGCGACATATACACTTATTGTCAGACTTTTCACAAAAGATGGATAATATTACAACTGTAGCAACGTCATTATGTCAGGATGGCCGAGCGGTCTAAGGCGCTGCGTTCAGGTCGCAGTCTCCCCTGGAGGCGTGGGTTCGAATCCCACTTCTGACAACAATCGTCTTTTGACCAGTTCAATATCAAACCTGATATTCAAGACAGAGCAGTAACTAACCTCTAAACACATAAATCCATATCAACTGATGGGATGTGTTGGAATCTGTGCAAACATTACCATTTATGAACATCAAGTCATGTACACTCTTCATCCTGTTGGCCAGATTGTCCTGACATGTCACAACTATAGGTTTACCTATTCGTTTTGCAAAACACGGGGCTAAGTGATCAGCTAGAGCATTGACTTAGTCTTAACTCATAACCTTTAGCACTAAAATTACTGTCTATACTTAGTGTGTAATCAATGTTTATTAGTGTGGTACTAGTTTTCCTCTTGAAATTAGGTCTTTCGTCAGTCATTTACTCAATGGAGTATGTGGACACACCCACTCAAAATGAATACCCAATGAGAGAGAGGGAGAGCGAGCGAGAGGGAGAGAGAGAGGCAGAGGTGCTTCAAAACACAGTGGCATTGACTGTATCTGTGTTTCAGCTCTTGTAAAGTTTATATTATAGGAAATGGCAGAATTTCCTGCTAAGGTTAGCACGGAGACAAGCTCACCCCAGACACGAGGAGGATTGGGCATTGAATCGAACATGGCTATGGATGTATCATTCATCAAGACCTTTCCAGCCATCCTCTTACTGACTGAAATTGTGAGTTGTGCTTTCATTGTTTTGGTCTTCTCTTACCTTTTGTGTTTAGTTGGGGTTTTTTTTTTTCTCCTTCTCCAGCACTTGTCTGCTTCCCTTCTTCTACTTATTCATGATAGATGGTCCTTTCTTTGAAATGTCCTTTTCCATTGGCATCTACCATCTGTCTTGGCCATGCATGTCTAATGGTAACCCTCTCGACAAATCCTAGGGGAATAGTGAGACTGCCTTCACTGGTGAAATTAAACGAGAAGCATGACTGTTCAGGGTGACTGACATGCAAATATACTCTTATGTATAAAGAGACTCCAGTCAGAATGAATTGACTCAAAGTTGTTTAGTTTATGGGGTTTGGTAACTTTTACACTTGAACACACATCAGAGAAAGCAGTGAGCTATCCAGAATAACTTGAATACTGAAATAATTGCCACATAGTTCATTTTTTGATAATATCATCGAGTATCATAGCTGTGCAGATGTCCATGTGTTGGGATGTCATATATTATCCAATCAAGCTCTCCGTGCCTGTTTTGCATAGAAAATGAACACTATTTTGACTTTCAAGTCAATATAATCTCGGTCAAGTTGTCAGGCTGTCAATAAAATTCAGAGTCTGATATGTTTATTTAAGGCTCTTGTGACTGAAAACCAGCAAGGTAGTTTTTATAGGTTATTATGAACAGTCCATATTTTAAGAAAATTCATAGTAAATTGATCTAACCAAATGAGCGAACCACATTTTGGATTGACAGGAAACACCAGTGCTAACCTGGATGAATTGAGTATTTGTTTAGATATACAGCCCCACAGGGGAGTAAAGGTCCACTTCTCTACTTTCTTGTCTGGTTTAATGCATAACTTTACAAGCATGATTTCAAGACCTTTAATGGTGCATAGTAGAGTCATAATTGTGGGCAAACATTCTGACTAGAAAACATAGATGCACTTTTGGCACAGATAAACGTTTTTAGCCATACAGAATTTCTGAGTTTTGAATTTTGCAGGGAATTTTTACACGAACTGCACCCTAGCAGGCTTATAGAACACAGATAGGTAAAAACAAAAGATCTTTGTTTAAAGGAACAACTTTGTGTGCTCACTTGTCTTTGGTCATAATGACTGCTACATTATACCACAAAAGATTTGTGTCTAATGAATTTGTCAGTGTTGTGTGACATGGCTACGCAGAGCAAGGAAGTGTAAGATTAGAACTGAATAGGTCTTTGAATTCAGATTATTCAAAATGGTTTGGTGTGGGGTTACGTTATTAATACCAGGTTGGCCAGTTCAGTGTTCTTTGAAGACCATGCCCCTTCATGATATAGAATATTAACGTAATGAGACCAGCAGCCTGAAATAGCCATAGCGTTCAGCTTAGGGATTCACTCAGTGCATCACTGATACAGTACACATACATCTATTGACTTCTATAGACATCTATAGTTTATTCATAGATTAAATATGGAAGGCCACTGAACTGACTTAGCAATGCTGTGGTTCATATGTTGTCATATGTAATAACTGAATGCAGCTGACTGATGCACACCTCTGTCTTTCCACTCTAAGGTACTGGGCCTGGTGGCGTGGGCTCTGGTAGCCAGTGCCTCCCACCTCTGGGTGCCAGCCACTGGCTGGGTACTGTTTGTGACTGTGACCCTGTGGCTGCTCACCATCATACTCTTCATCATCCTTTTTCTGGCCATTAACCGGACCTTGACCAGCGTGCCCTGGCCCTTGGCTGTGAGTGACTGTGATCTCATTTCCCTGTCTTGTGCACTACACCTGGGCCCTTCCATCTGTTACTCTGAGTTCCCTCAGTATTGTTTTCGTCATGTTCTACCATATCTATTAGTCATGGAAATGTTGATCAGCTGATCCGAGCTGATGATAGGACTGACAGGAGAAGTTATGAGGAAGATGGAAAAAAAAAAAAGACTACTATCAAGATTAGGCAAGGCTAGATTTGTCACAGAGAGCCATAGTCCTGCAGGGTTTGGTTCCAGTCCTGATCTTGCATAGCTGATTCCAGATTTTAATAGCTGAGTTGGGTGAGTTTGTTTTGGAATTAAAATAAAGCCTGCATAGACCGTGGCTCTCTGGGAACAGGGCTCAACTCTCAACTCTCCAAAAATCTAACCAAGAGGGACCTCACAGATCTTGTAAGAAATTCAGCTTGCGATGAGTTATAGACAAACTTATGTTGAGGTACTTAAGCAATGTGAACCATAAGCTAATCTTTTCTTTAGACTTTCCTCTTCCCATTCAACAACTAATCTGTGAACCATCTCTCCTGTTCTCTCTCTCCTCCATTCTCTCTTCCTCTCAGCTGCTGGTGTTTTACTCTGTAGCGACGGTGTTGTACTTCACCGCTTTTATAGCTAACGCAGCCTCAGTGACTTCCTTTCGTTGGTACTCTCTGTACTACAATAACATGGCAGCTGCAGCGGTAAGTTAAAGTCAAGAAAGCCATTTAACATTACACTACATTACATTCATTCAGCAGATGCACTTAGCCAAAACGATTTACAAGTAGGACAAAGTACCATTCGAACACGTAGCTATTAAGGAGCTGGCCGTGGTATAAGTCACACATACACACACACACACGCACACACATGCACACTCAAACTGTTTAGACAGAGAGAGAGAGGGGGAGAGAGAGAGAGAGAGAGAGAGAGAGAGAGAGAAAGACTGATGGACAAAAATGACAGGCTTGTCTTGACATATGACAGCACACACCCATAGTGGTCATTACCAATACATTGTACCCATGTTGACCGTGTCCTGTATCTACACAATATACATGCTGTATGTTCAGGTGTGGTATGATAACAATGTTTATTAGGTGCAGCCTGCAACAAGTTTTAAGAGCGCAGCTATGGAAACAGACATGTAATGACAGTTCTGTGGTTCTCTAACCTATCTTCAATTCCATAAAAACCCTTAGACTGAAAATGGCATGGAACTTCTGAGTACCCAGCCAAAATAGATTATTTTAGATTAGGAGTCAAATTCAGTGAAACTGCCAGCCCACCAATCATGTGACAGTGAGGTATTTTGCCACTTTGTGACTGCTCATAAAACTGACATTAGCACTTCTCCTATAGCATTCTCAGTAATAAACTTAGACTGGCTTCTCTTTAACGGCACTCATTCACTCGGGTAAAGGTTTTCAGGAAAGTGTTTGATCAAATAGCATATAGTGCTATAGAAAGTCGTCTGAATTTGGGCATAAGTCTTAAATAATTTCTAAAATGATTACTTTAATAATTCTGAGCATGGATTCATAACAAAGCAATTGTAGGATGTGTATGAAAACGTTTCCTGAACTCGGAGAACCGGCGTTCTTGGTTATCTCTACATTTCAGTGATAAAGGCCAGGCATGACAAAACTCACCTGGTTCAGGTGACTATTTTTTTTTTTCCCTCCAGGCAGCACTTTACTCTCCTATCGTGCGCTGATCATTTTCACAAATCTCAAAATCACTGCTTGAAAAAAAAAAATGTCTAGAATGTACAAGCATAAAACAGATACAGAGCAGAAATCATTAACTTGTAGATTAACTGTTAGCTGTAAAATAACATGATAGATTGATATGCAGTCAAGAATGCTGGATATTGTGATACGCCCTGGGCAGAGTCCGCTGCCCCAGCCCACACAAGACAGACATTTCAGACCTGAAACAGGTAATTCCATGTTCTATCTAGATGATCTCATTGCCTATCTCAAAACTGAGGCTACCATGACCCAATTGCAGCCACATATTTCAAAATCATTTTATGGGAACTTGGGAAATGAAGGACGTGTCAATTTAGGCAATAGAATCAACCCTCACTAGGACAGGTGTGGAGTACAAGCCAAAAACTCATTTTTACTTTCTTTTTAAAGAGATCTCATCATTAAACAAACAAACAAACACACAAACAAACAAATGAATGAATGAATGAATGAATGAATGAATGAATGAATGAATGAATAAAGTCAACATTGTATGTCTGTTCTCAACTGCAGGTGCTGTTTTTAGTGTATTAATATTAGTGTTTGTCTTTTGTCCTCAGTTCTTTGGCATTGTGGTGACTCTAGCCTATGGTGCCAGTACATTCTTTGCCTACATGAGCTGGAAGGGCAATCCAGTCAGCACAACAGTACCTGTGTAGAGACACACTCCTAACATACACACATAAACACACAGACTCTTGGAAGGGACTTGAGCGTGTTGTGCCAGAATGAGACAAGAAGAGGTGGATACCAGCTGACTGGACGTCTACGGCACAGAGGGCATGAAAAAAATCAACAGGAAAATACCTGCGGCAGAAAAAAAAAACCTGCGTGACCTACAAACACAAGTGGCGGTGGGGATACAAGCAGGACCGTTCACTGTGGTTCCAGTCCTTACTCTCTCCTCCGTACTCCACTGAAGGATGCTGTCATGACGACCGTGTTATTACCCTACTCCTGTGTGCAAAAAGCAGCATGCACGTGAACACACCCACACATCCATACACACACTCACACTCAGCAGCTCAGGTGTTTATGAACTTAACAATATGAGAGCTGTGGCACTAATGAGATATTTCTGAAGTATGTCATGTTATGTGTAATTGAGATTTTTGATAAAGGTTAATGAGATTTTAATCCCCTTTTTATTGTCATTTCTTAAAACAACAAACATATATTTATATTTACATACACTAAGATCTCTATAATTTCATATTTATGCAAATTTGCAACATTCACTTGGTAAAAACTACAAACATTACATCAAGTAAGGTGGGAAAAGAAAAAAACAGTTACGTAAACATCAGTAGGACTGTGCTCTACACATGAAGAATGTCTGTATCAAAGGATTCATTCGGTTCATTTCATCCAATAACACTCAACAGGAGTGGTTCAAAAACACTACCAACAGACACACTGGAGCCCAAAAATGAGGAAAACCACTCAAGGATGCCAAAAGGGGAAAATGTACCTGTTTATGTCCCATTAAATACAACAGTTACATATCCACCCATATCAAATGTATTCTCCCCTCTCAGTGTAAGTGTCCAGGTATATGATCCATAACATTGTAAATCTTTATCATTTAGAAACATCACAATAATGAGGGACTCTTATATAAACAGGTATATAAACAGGTGGTGGCAGGCACAAATAATATGATTTGTCAAGTATGAATTTAGAAAGACATATTTCTGTAGCCCTTTTTTGGTTTAAGTTAATGTTTGGAGGGAACCAGAAGAAGGGCACGGCCTAGGCAGAGGCATAATGAGTGACACCCACTGAAGTTTGCATTTGTCTTAATGACGCACGCTTTCTTAGACGCGCGCGCACACACACACACACACACACACACACACACACACACACATCTACATGTTCAATAAAGCAAACGCACTACACTGAGTAGATAGCGATAAACAGAAACCATTCACATACATACAGGCTAAAGTTGCTAGACCAAAGGCAGACAAAATGTCAAGTACAAAGATACCACAGAGAAAGCAGTTTAAATACTGCAAGTGGATCCTTGTTAAAGAGAATTATCTTGTTGCCAGGGAGACAGTTTAAATATTAAACCAAAGCAAACTCATGATTTAAACCATAGTGAGCTAGTCCTGTTCTCTTGTGGTAATAACATGGCCATTTACATCTGACTAGGGCCTCACAAGGCATGTTTTTCACAGATATGAGAGTGTGTGTCTAGGCGACTGAGTTGGTGTTTAAGTGTTTGTGTGTGCGTCTGTGTGTGTGTGAGAGAGACAGAGAGAGAGAGATCCCTGTCTTCATTAGTTCAGTGAGGTTCTGATGTCATATTGGAGGTGAAGGTTCCTGAAGAGGTGGAGCTAAGAGATGTCACAACCAATCCATCACCCAGGTTTAACCCTCGTCCCTCCCGCTCCTGAAAAAACAAAAATAAATAAATAAATCAATTAATTAATTAAAAAAAGAGAAAGATGAGCTACAAGTGCATGTTAAATCACTCGAAAAACTGCCAGAAATCCACTCAGCTCAAAGCAGAGGGAAAAGAATAGTTATTATTATTATTTAGGTGAATGTACCTAAAGCAGAACTGAGCTCAAAACATGAAGCTGCTGCTGTATAAACCGCGTTTAAAAGAGCGAGTTCAAAACATATTGAAATTCCAAGATTTCCACTTACTGCTCTATAATCAAGGAACATCTCTTTAAAGGCCATGAAATCTGTGAAGGTGAGTAACATGTCAAAGATATCCCCTGAGACCTCCTCTTTGTGCTGCCTGAAGATGAAAACACAGAGTAGTGCGCTAAGTGACTTAGTATTTGAATGGTGTTTATATTTATGCGCTGATTGGGGTTTATGATATTTATGTACTTGAGTGAATTGGTGAAGGCACTCATGTTGAACCCAGGGATTCTCTCCATCAGTTGTTGCTCCAGGTACTTCTCAAGGAGTTCAATCTGAGGAAGCGCAAAGAGTTAAAGCCGGTTTGCATCCTCGTCTCTGTTTGTTTTTGAATGACCAAATTGTCAAGCTGGAATAGAAATTACAGACCATTCCCAAAAGACTACCTACACAGTACTGCTACAGGCATGTAAATTAGAAGTGGAAATTTGTTGAGAGCATGCCAATGATGACAGCTACCAACTCAGTTAGAAATTGTACCTGTGAGGTTTTCTAAAATTCCTACAAAACCATGCCAGTATGGGATACAGCAGATATTTTGTGGCTTACATATTCATTAAAAATAGGCGTATAGCTGAGTTTGTTTTCTTCGGAGTCATCAAACTCCAGATAGTACTTTTCCATGAAGTTTTGTTGAAGCTGTTGGAAGTCGTCCTCTGAAAAAAAGAGAACACAGTCACAGGATAGGTTATATTAAGGCTAATATTATATCAAACTCGACATTGCTCCCGTTCACCAATATTTCAAACAGTACAACTACCGCTAGTAGCAGCATTAACGTAGCTGCGAGATCCGTTATACGGTCAAAGTCTAAGAGAGCGCGAGCGTGCGAGAAAGACTGGCTGTTCACTTACCCATGATAATGTCCTCAATGCTACCAATAACAGCATCAAACGCCGCATCAGCATCTGATGACCTGGACAAGTGGAAAGAAAGTGATTTTTTTCGGACTAACGAGGGTAGACTTCAATAAAACAAATAAATAAATAAAATAAAACAAGGAATGTTAATTCTTAGACCGAATCGAATGCTTAACACTCAATCGCAGCCCAATCCCATCCAAGAGTTCCTTACTTCGTCACAGCAAAGTCCTCTTCGTCCAAGTCTTGCATCTCTACAATGTTCTCCCCGCACCCGAGCCGATCTTATCAAGATAATAGATAGATCAAAAGACAATTACATTCACAACTGATATTTCTCATAAGGCACACAGTTGATACGGTTTAATATTAATCTGACATCACTTTGCGCTTTGATGCTTGGAGGCTACTAACGCTAACTCGCTAGCTCTTCTTAATCTACTCTACGACAATCTTCCAAAGTAATGTTCATCTGCCGAGTGCAGCAGATGTGCAGCAAGAAAGTTATCTATTTCAGCATACATTCGTGTGGCTTTTAAATGATCTCAATATGGTAGAAATGCTTACGCTTCTCTCTAACATCCATTCCCAATTGACAAGTCGTGGTTCATCAGACCGTATGCTTACCCTACTACTCGCTGTCAAGGTAACGGGCTCTTCTTTTAAATACGTCCGGAGGAGAAACGGTGTCTGGTAGTCACGTTCCGACTCATATACGAGCTTTATTGTAAAACTTTCTTGCCAGAGGTTTGCACAAATAAAGACGTAAATTAATCCCAACTTATTGAGGAGTTTTATATTCGCTCTTGATATTCATTGCCTCTCTAATGCTAAATTAGTGTTAAACTAGTTTTTTATTTGTTTGTACTCAAGTCAATGTGAATGCTGACTGTATTTCATGGACTTTCAGTATTTAATATAGCAAGTAATTCTGTCAGTGATTGTTTCAAAGAGAGGGTATATGATTATCAATACCTTATTAATAGTGAACTATTAAATGTGTATACAGACGAAATGGTCTGTGTTATCAGGGTAGCAGGTTATCTCTGTGACTGAGATGTACAGCCAACAAATACAGACCTCTAGAGATAAATATTTTCGTCCTGACGACTAAACCTCTCATATCTCCCTGGACAATTTCAGTTTAGACAAACCAGTATGCAACACATAAAACAGACGTTTATTACAAACATCACAACTGAGAAAAAAAAAATCTTAAGCAATCATACTATATGATCTTTGGGACTTGTGGAGATTTCTGCATTAAGTCAACACCTCATCAGACATATCAATGCAATATTCATTCCCAACAGCCAATCTGTAGACAGGCATCCTGTTCAGCCAATCAAACTGTGAGGTCAAGCTAAACATCCTCTGACCTCGTTCCTTAGTGGAAAAAAAAAAAATATCACTGTACCCTAAAACATGGGTAGCCAAACATCCTATACAGTTCCCCCAATTCAAGTCATGTCATAATTATATGTATACAATAAGTTTTTTTGTTTATTATTAAATGCAGAATTCATTATACACAAATATATAATACTATTTAAAATCACAGTTTCATTATTTATTTTTTTTTATCACGTCTCCCTTGCCATCATTTTCGGGAAACTGGGAATCGATCCAGAACTGTTTCAAACTGTGGGAACAGAAGCAGAGGGAACAATGCTAAGAGAGAAAACTGGGACTGACTGAGGTGTCTCTCTCAGAAGATCAGGCATTAACATCACCATGACGACAGAGCAGTAAAGAAAAGGCTATCTTTTTTTTTTTTTTTTTTGCTGTTGTTGTTGTGCATTTAAGTATAGCTGGAATAAAACCAGAGAGAGAGAAAAAAAAAATCATCATAGCTACATTTCACACGTCTTAACACAGAGATACTCAGGACACATTTAACACAGCCGAAGTGCAGGAAGAAGCTGTGGACAGAATCCACGTGTTGGTTGAGCGTGTAGGTTGGAGTTTAAATGATGGGTTTCTGGAAACGATGCTCTGAACTCAACAGAAGCGTTTCCTATCACCCCATGTCTCTTCCAGCTCTCTCAGGTGACGGCTTACAGCTTTACTGAAGAAATTTTCACGGAGTGTTTGAGAGACTTATATCTTTTCCTCTCTCCGTTTTTTTTTTTTTTTCTCTCTATCTCTGTTGCAGATGTGTGGAGGGTCCCCATCCCTCCATCCTCTGAAAAGTCCCTAGTCCGAGCTGCAATATCAAGTCCTGAAACCATGCCGTGATTCTACTGGTCAGGTACGATCTCTCGGACAGAGGGGATTGGACGGTATGGAAGCTAGGGGGAGTGTCCATGTTCTGAATTGGTTAGTTGGTGTCAGGACACGTGAGAGATGAGTCTGACACGCGTTTGGATGTCTTGACGACACAGCGGACATGTCTCCAGCTGTAAGGCACACTCCATACAAATCCCACTGGAGAGCAGACACACACACACACACACACACACAAAGTTAAATCCTAAAATGTTACGAAAACAAGACAACAAGACTGAAAATGTAACACAAACTGACAGTATACACAGTTTAAAAGCATTGCACTGGGCAGGTAGTCACGTGTATTAGAAGTTTTACGGCAATTGCTTTGTCATTGTGCCATCTCTTATTTCAGATCAAATCAGAACAAATTCAAAACAAAGAAAAATCAATACATGACTAAAGCAAACATTCACTTGTATCTTCCAGCCCTACACACAGAGTTCTCCTCTGTCAGTTCTGCTCTCCACAGACGGCTTACTCATTCTTTACCTCATTAATTCTCCATTAGTTCTTTCCCTAGCATTTTACCTGTGTCCACACGGCCGCAGCTCTGTGTCTGCCATCTGGTCACAGCACAATGTGCAGCAGTTATCTCTGATACTGACCTGCTTCAGCAAGGCCAGACGCCTGTGTCTGCAACAGGACAGAGAGAGAGAAACATGGGATGAGGAGAGAGAGAGAGAGGGACAGGGAGAAGTGGTGCTGTTGTACGCATTTACAGAGAGAGAGAGAGACAGGGAGAGGAGGTGCTGTTATGTGTGTTTATGGAGGGAGAGAGAGAGAGAGAGAGAGAGAGAGAGACAGGAAGAAGTGGTACTGCTGTGCACATTTATGGAGAGACAGAGACAGGGAGAGGAGGTGCTGTTGTGTGTGTTTATGGAGAGAGAGACAGGGAGAAGTGGTGCTGTTGTGCGTGTTTATGGAGAGAGAGACAGGGAGAGGAGGTGCTGTTGTGTGTGTTTATGGAGAGGGAGAGACAGGGAGAAGTGGTGCTGTTGTGCGTGTTTGTGGAGAGAGAGAGACAGGGAGAGGAGGTGCTGTTGTGTGTGTTTATGGAGAGAGAGACAGGGAGAAGTGGTGCTGTTGTGCGCATTTATGGAGAAACAGAGACAGGGAGAGGAGGTGCTGTTATGTGTGTTTATGGAGAGAGAGAGACAGGGAGAAGTGGTGCTGTTGTGGGTGTTTATGGAGAGAGAGAGAGAGACAGGGAGAAGTGGTGCTGTTGTGTGTGTTTATGGAGAGAGAGAGAGAGACAGGGAGAGGAGGTGCTGTTATGTGTGTTTATGGAGAGAGAGAGAGAGACAGGGAGAAGTGGTGCTGTTGTGGGTGTTTATGGAGAGAGAGAGAGAGACAGGGAGAAGTGGTGCTGTTGTGCGTGTTTATGGAGAGAGAGAGACAGGGAGAAGTGGTGCTGTTGTGTGTGTTTATGGAGAGAGAGAGAGAGACAGGGAGAAGTGGTGCTGTTGTGCGCGTTTATGGAGAGAGAGAGAGACAGGGAGAAGTGGTGCTGTTGTGGGCGTTTATGGAGAGAGAGAGAGACAGGGAGAAGTGGTGCTGTTGTGCGCGTTTATGGAGAGAGAGAGAGAGACAGGGAGAAGTGGTGCTGTTGTGCGCGTTTATGGAGAGAGAGAGAGACAGGGAGAAGTGGTGCTGTTGTGCGCGTTTATGGAGAGACAGGGACAGGGAGAGGAGGTGCTGTTATGTGTGTTTATGGAGAGAGAGAGAGAGACGGGGAGAGGTGGTGCTGTTGTGTGTGTTTATGGAGAGAGAGAGACAGGGAGAAGTGGTACTTTTGTGCATGTTTATGCCGGTGTGGGTCAGTCAGAGGCCGACCAGCTGTTCTCTGTGAGGTGGTTTTTTTTTTTATTTTTGCCTGGCCTACCTGGGGAGAATGATCTTCTCATCCGATGCCAGCGACGCAAAGTCATTAAAGGTGCTGAACTTAACAGACGGGGGGTGGCGGAATTGCTTTGCCCCAAAGTTGAACTCACACTGTTGGTAAGACATAAAACTAGCTGCCGCAAAGAAGCCCGACCTGACAGGAGTAAGGACAAAGAGTCAGCATGAGCGTGTGAGACTTGCCGGGGGCAAAAGCGTCGACTGAAGATAAAAGAAACTGCAAACACACATCAGTCACTCACTCACACTCATCCCTCATATACTCAACAGCACCACCTCATGTCTGAACAGATTTCAGTCTCACAGGGCTCCAGGCAATGGCATGACTGTATGAATGAGGTTTTCCTTACGTGGCAGAGGAAAAGACTTGTTTCTCTGGAGGCAGCTGATGGCCATTCAGATAGAAAATCATCTGTTTCTTATTGAGGTCCAAGAGGAAGCCTATGGTATCGCCTGTAGGGCAAAAACGAGAACATATTCACTGATGACAACACTTCTCTTTTAGGCCACTGCCCACGCCCATTCAGATACAGACAGACTCTAATACACCTGAATTCACCTCTGATTCAGGCTCATACCCTAATACACCTGAGTTCACTTCTGATTCAGGCTGATACTCTAATACACCTGAGTTCACCTCCAATTCAGGCCAGTCACAAGACAGGCATTATTCAACATTACTGACTAACCTGATTTGACCAATGGGATCTTGCTGACATGTAGAATCAGGTGTGTCAGTGTGTGGCTGCCAAGCAGCGACTTCACAAATGCTGTTTCTAACGGTTTACTCAGGCTTGGAACATGTTTTAAATCTAAAACTCAGCACCTACGAGGGTGGGGGGGGGGACACTGACCTTCCTTCCAGCAGGGGTGAGAGTGAGGTTTACTGCGAGCGTTGTACCAGATCAGCTGCCTGCAGCCGTCATACGCACACGAGTACTCGTCATCACCAATCCCATAGCCCTCCTACAAAACACACAGAGTTCACCGTGTGTCAGCGGGTAGTACTGGATAAAGGAAATCCCTTAATATACAGCTTAATCATTCACTGGTTCACTCATTCACTCACTCTCTCACACACACACACACGCACACACACGCACACACACGCACACATACACGCGCACACACACACACACGCGCGCGCACTCGCACACACACACACACGCGCGCGCACTCGCACACACACACACACACACACATACACATACACAGACACACACACACACACACACACACACACACTTCTAACTTCTCATGTTTCTATTCAAAGGGAAATACGTCTCCAGGATGCGCACAAGAGTGTTTGTGTGAACTCTTGCTCTTGGAGATGAGGTGGGCACAGCTTGCATTTGTTCTGTCATACCCAGTCCTCTGACATTTCTCCTCTGAGTGACGTGTGTGTTACCTTAGGCTTTAAGACACACTCTTGCCATCATGCGCGGGGCAGACACTCACGTGGTTGAGGAACTTGCTGTCCTTGGTGGCCCAGCCGATCTGCATGACCCCAGAGGTGATGACTGTGACCTCGTAGTACCAAACGCCCGAGTCCACGCAGAAGGTGCATCGCACACTCTCGAACGAGGATGCATCGCACCGTGCCTGGGGAGAACGAAAGAGAGAGAGTGAGAGAGAGTGAGAGAGAGTGAGAGAGAGAGAGGAACAAACAGACAGGAAAACAGACAGAGAGAGAGGGGGGGTGTTGAGGATTATACAGACCTAAATCAATCAAACCGCCCCTGGCTATGAATCATTCAGCATTCTGCCTCTCCACACAAAAGTGCTGCCAACACCCTCTCTCCCCATCCCACAACATTCTCTGCCCGTGAACTAATGTATGTTATTTATGTCAGTCATTTGCTTTGGCAAGACCGGCTTTGAGCATGAGGTTTTTTATTGAAATGAGCAGTGTTTTCTCAACCCAGTCCGCAAGGCTCTGCCCTGCTCTCTCTACACTCCTGATTCAGACTGTCAGCTTATGAATCACACACTGAATCAGCATATGAATCAGGTGTGCCTGTGCAAAGCTGACACAAGAATCTGCAGGGTGGGTGGGAGTTCCTCTGAGGACTGGGTTAATAAACGCTCGCTCTGAAGACACTGCGGTAGGATCTTTGAATTGAATTCGGGCGTGTCAAACACGACGGACGGACATGAGGAAGCCTGTGTTTGCGTTCATCCTGTAATCAAACACAGTGAATCCTACTCATTGAACCTGTTCAGAATACTGAGCCTTGGGTCGTAAAACGGATTCTCTCGCTTAGCAGCCGTATAAGAGAGCGGGTCAACAACTTGCTGATGCTGAAAAATTGGTTCATGCTTTCATTACCTCTAGGTTAGACTACTGTAATGCCTTACTGTCTGGATGTTCTAATAGATGTATAAATAAGCTACAGTTAGTTCAGAATGCAGCAGCCAGAGTTCTTACTAGAACCAAAGATATGATCACATCACCCCTATCTTATCCACACTGCACTGGCTCCCAGTCAAATCTCGTATTGATTATAAAATCTTACTATTAACTTATAGAGCATTAAATGGTCTTGCGCCACAGCACCTGCGCGAACTCCTGGTCTCTTATGATGCACCACGCCAACTTAGATCAAAAGGTGCAGGCTATTTGTTGGTACCTCGAGTTGTGATGGCTACAGCAGGGGGCAGAGCCTTCTCTTACAGAGCCCCACAGTTATGGAATAGCCTCCCAATTAATGTTCGAGACTCAGACACAGTCTCTATGTTTAAGTCAAGGCTGAAAACTTATCTGTTTAGCCAAGCCTTTTGCTAATAGCTCTTCACTAGGCAAAGGAGCAGATCTGGAGGGTTCTCGGGCATAGATTGTTTGGTGAACTGGGATGTTTGGATGCTGTCGCCCCCCCACTCTAACATGTTCACTCAGGTTTGTTGACTGTGGAGTGGGTGGCCGCCTTGTGTCCCAGAGTGCCATCATGTCCATATTACCTTCTAGCTCTCCCTTTTAACTATGCTGTACTAGTTAGTCTTGCTGGAGTCCCTGCCTGCACTCGGCACACGATGTATATTTACCTTTACCATTATGTGGAAATGAACATCTGACAATGTGTCTCTCTCTCTCTCTCTCTCTCTCTCTCTCTCTCTCTCTCTCTCTCCCTCTCCCTCTCCCTCTCCCTCTCTCTCTGTCTCTCTCTCTCTCTCTTTCTCTCTCTGTCGAGCCACACATGCTACTCCTGAGACACCAGTGATCCTGACTCCTCCCGCCCTGTGGACTGATCCATCCTGGTGTTATCATCTTCCATCCCCCGTCAGCCTCCTGTCTACATCGCCATCCCCTTTGTTCATGCCCCAATTTACTTTCAATTGTAACTGCCCACGTGGTCGGCACCTATTGCACGCCTGTCTGGCCAAGGAGGGGTCTCCTCTCTCTGTGGTCCTTCTCAAGATTTCTCCCATTTTCCCATTTCCCTTTTGGGTTTTTGGGGAGTTTTTTCTTGCCCGCCATGAGGATTAAGTCAGGGGGGTGCCGTCATATTTTGATTTGACTGTTGTGGCCTGTAAAGCCCTTTGAGACTGTAAACAGTGATATTGGGCTCTAAATAAAAATAAACTTGAACTTGAAACTTGAACTTGTGGATTCAGCAGTCGCCCTGAAGTTCTCCATCGGGTGTTTAGGAAGAAGAAGAAGCCATCCTTCCATCCTATGCCCTGGGAAGAGATCAGAGTCAACGTCCAGTGGATATCATCCTTACCTCCAGTCCTGTTGGAGAAATCTTCAGGTACTCGCTGACGTCGTTGCTGTTCAGCATGGCGTTGATCTTGCTCAGGTTGACTTTCTCATATGTGAACTGACGGCCCTCTTTCAGGACTGTGAACCAATCAGAAAGCAGTAAACAGTCAAACCCTAATCCCACATTCTCTGAGGAAACACTGGAGTCAATTTACAGTCTGTTGTTAATGTTTTCCATCCGTTCCACCACTTAACACAGAGCTTAGCTGCTTAAGGGCTGGTTTGTGAGCGTACCACACCCTTAAAGTTTTAAAGCCTCGCACATCAGTGACCCAGCCTCC
Source organism: Chanos chanos (assembly GCF_902362185.1). NCBI lineage: Eukaryota > Metazoa > Chordata > Actinopteri > Gonorynchiformes > Chanidae > Chanos > Chanos chanos. The sequence continues at coordinate 7,671,913 of NC_044507.1, forward strand.
AGCTGTGTTAAGAGTTACGGAGCAGCTACGAATTTCTAAACATCAAGCGGAAATGTTTAGAAACCATGTTCTGTGGGTTTATGGGAAATACTACATATGTGTCCAATAAAAAAAAAAAAATGAAGATGACTCAACAAATAAGGTAAGAAGGCGGGGCTAGATGGTTTAAATACTCCACAGCAGGAGTCAGACTGAACATCTGACAGGGAGTCACCAGGGAGAACAAAATGGAAGAAAGAGCAGTGGTACCAGTTAACAGTTGAAGTTTTTGGTTTCTTTGGAATCAATAAAAGTTTTTCGCCCACTGTCCTGTGGTTACTACACTCAGAGCTCTAGAATTTCCATTTCCTTAACTATTACATTGTTAAAAGGGTCATAACACCATGAAAAAATGTAAACTTAGACAAGTGTAAAAATGTTAAGGCAACTTGAGCAAACTCAACCAGTTGGGTAAAACTCAACTTCTGTCACCTACTTGTACCTTAATGTTCGACTCAAGGGTGGAAAAGTTCACTGAAGCTGTAAGACAAGCTGCGTTATAATTTTAAGCTAAGAGAAGTTTTTTTTTTTTTTTTAAAACAGTGTACTCAGTTATGTGATCATGTTGGTCTACCCACAGAGGTTATCCAGGCTCCACTGTGCGCAGAAGCCAACCTGTCGCTTCAGATAATCTGTATGGTCAGCCCAGGACTCCAGAACCGCCAGCCGATCACTGATACACGACTGAGACACAGTCAGCTTGTTTTCGCCTGAAAGCAACAGAGCGCCATAGATATAAAACAGTTAGATGGAGCACACGCAAACCTATTACCGTGACTGCAAACGTGTCCGAACAGAGTCTGCTGATGTGTCGGTAAAGAATATCTGAGGACATCATGAAGCAATTATTCTGAAAACGCTGTCAAATGAACAATGAGTTGATCAGAGAAGGCAGTGGGTGGGACATACTGGTCTGAGAGAACTTCTCCAGAGCGATGAGAGCGAACAGCATAACTGTGGGATGGGCCTCTGAACTCTAGAGAGAGAGAGAGAGACAGAGAAGGAGAGGGAGGGAGGGAGGGGAGAGGGAGAGAGAGGGGGTGGGGTAGAGAGAGAGAGAGAGAGAGAGAGAGAGAGAGAGAGAGAGAGAAGGAGAGGGAGGGAGGGGAGAGCGAGAGAGAGGGGGTGGGGGGTGGGGTAGAGAGAGAGAGAGAGAGAGAGAGAGAGAGAGAGTGCAAGAGAACACTGTAAAGTAACCTTCAAGAGTCTGCAGTTATACGTTCAACCTATGAATTCACATCATGATTAGTGTTATTGAGATCATTAGAAGTGTCTCACCATTAAAACAAAATGGCCTTTTTCAGCTCTGATGGGCAATCATTAGCATGTCTATAATATGATTTATACTTTTAAACAGTGATGAGAAGGGGTATGGGAGCAGATGAGGAATGATGAGGCGTGTGTGTGTGTGTGTGTGTGTGTGTGTGTCTTTCTCTTACCAAGCTCTCCAACAAATAGCCTAGAGTTCCAGGGCTGAGAAGTCCTATGCTGGCTGGACCTGCAACCAATAGAAATAAAAAAAGTAAAAAAAAAAACACCAGTCTCAGAGCCAAAGACAAAAGAGAACATTTTGTGAGAACAGAACCTTTTTTTATTCTGCCAAACTGGGTTTCCCTTTCCTCTCACAAAGAGAGGACTGATCATGGCACTCAGTTTGACACTAAGTGTAAAAGGCATTAGAGCAGATGAGACGCCCATGGGTGTGTGTGCATGTCACAGTGTGTGTGTTCTCAGCTCCTGCGTGTGTCTGTGGGGATGTCAACACGTCGACTCTCAGGTCTTGGCTCTATGCTTTGTCTGTGTGTGTGTGTGTGTGTGTGTGTGTGTGTGTGTGTACTCTGTTTGTAGCAGTCTCAGCAGATCTGTCAGGCCTCAGCTGGCGTCCTCTTAGGCATGGAGACGCGAGCATGTGCACATACCACACACACACACACTCACACAAACACTCACACACAGAATACACACACACACACACACTCAAACACACACACTCAAACACACACAGAATACACACACAGAATACACACACAGAATACACACACAGAATACACACACACACACACACACACTTAAGCCAAAAATTGTAGTAGCCTGCAGCAATGCTGGCAGGACCACCACTCTAAAACTGCCAGCTCAGCTCTTTAACGTTTTTTTAATCTCTTTTTTTCCCCCCAATTTAGTCATAATTCTTTTGTGCTTCTACTCCCTGTCACTGTACTGGGAGGGCATGCACGTGGAGCCTCCTATCAATTCTTTGTCTTAGACCACAGGGGACTTTTCCAGAAAGCCACGCTTCCCAGGTCCATCCACCCCGACCAACCTGTGACAGTCACTACTGCAGCTACAGGGAGAGGATCCCTGGGCAAGCTTTCCACCTGAGAGCTCTGACAACTGTCGCCGAGATACCGAACCCGGTAACGGTGTGGTGGTGGGGTCGTGGCCACTACGCCACCTGAGTGACCAGCTCATTGGCACATGACAGCACCCACTCTACAACATATCTAATGGTGTTTGCTTGATTTAGTGAGTTGCAGAGAGAGTTTTCAAGCTTCAGAACACAGCAATGTCAATGGTACAGTGAGTTCCATCTGTCTGATTTGACACAAGCATGCCTCTAACATACAGTAGCTTCACTTTGTCTAGTCATGTATGGATATGCATCTCAGTGTCTGTGAGTGCCTGCATGCATCTTTATATGTGTGTGTGAGTCAGTGGGCATCTCAGTGTTCCCGGCGAGTTTTTCAGTGAGGCAGCCCAGTACAGCGGTGGTGTTGTGGGGTGTGTGTGTGTGTGTGCGAGATCACTGACCGGCGAGCTTTTCAGTGAGGCAGCCCAGTACAGCGGTGGTGTTGTGGGGTGTGTGTGTGTGTGTGCGAGATCACTGACCGGCGAGTTTTTCGGCGAGGCAGCCCAGTACAGCAGTGGTGTTGTGGGGGTGTGTGTGTGTGTGTGAGAGAGATCACTGACCGGCAAGCTTTTCGGCGAGGCAGCCCAGTACAGCGGTGGTGTTGTGATGTGTTGTGGGTGTGTGTGTGTGTGTGTGTGTGTGTGTGTGAGATCACTGACCGGCAAGCTTTTCGGCGAGGCAGCCCAGTACAGCGGTGGTGTTGTGATGTGTTGTGGGTGTGTGTGTGTGTGTGTGTGTGTGTGAGATCACTGACCGGCGAGCTTTTCGGCGAGGCAGCCCAGTACAGCGGTGGTGTTGTGATGTGTTGTGGGGGTGTGTGTGTGTGTGTGTGTGTGATCACTGACCGGCGAGCTTTTCGGCGAGGCAGCCCAGTACAGCGGTGGTGTTGCGGTGTTTGGCAGGGATGAGGGCGTCCTGACGCGCCACAGCAGCACTCAGATTCAACAGCTCAGACAGCTTCTGCAGAGCATCCTGGGAAAGCATTCACACACACACACAGAAAGAGAGAGAGAGAGAGAGACCTGTTCGATCACTCTGCAGTAGGTAATTCGGTGGAAAAAAGCATTAAAAAGCATTAAGGTCGTTTAGCCTACCAGCCTGTGGTAAAGTCTGGTGCCTTGGCAATTTGCTCAGTAACAGTTTTGTCACAACCTTTCTCCAGCAGGATTTCCTAATGTACTTGGGCCTGTGCCCTCTAACCAAACAGAGTGTGAATCTATTTGGGTATATTAAGGACACAAAATGACTACCATTAACTTTTTTCTTTTTTTTGACCTTTTTATCCCTTTTCCTCCCAATTTAGTCATGTAAAACTCTTTCCTATTTGTATTCCCCATCACTCATGCTACCCCAATGCTGGCCAGGGAGGGCACAGACTACCTCATGTCTCCTCTGACACGTGTGGAGTCACCAACAGCTTCTTTTCATCAGACCATGCAGGACTTTGCCTGAAAGCCATAATGCACACAGAGGTTCCCGCTATGCTCTGTGATACCGTCCACCGTAAATCTAGCGCCTCTGACCAACCGGTGGGAGTCGCTATACGAGGAGACAACCCTCCACTGGCTTCCCTCTCTCTGATACTGCCAATTTTCCACCCCACCACCCCAGCGCCCTCATCACTTCTGTTTTAGTTTGAGCTCATTAAATGAAAATCAGCAGGGGAAAAAAAAAAAAAAAAGTGGCCTCTTATCCTCATGTACTGAAGCTGAGCCACTGTGCAGAGAGTGTGTCAGAGAGAGACAGCACTGAGACAACATAAATGATACACATTTCATCTACACACACAGGCACGCACACACAGGCACACACACACACAGGCACACACACACACAGGCACACACACACACAGGCACACACACACAGGCACACACACACACAGGCACACACACACAGGCACACACACACACAGGCACACACACACACAGGCACACACACACAGGCACACACACACAGGCACACACACACAGGCACACACACACAGGCACACACACAGGCAGAGCGAGATGAACTTTTCAACTCAACTTTTGAGCAGTCAGCGAGAAGTCCCTTATGGACTGACCCAGACTATGGTAATCTGCTGGTTGGGAAGGCTTGTATAACACTCAAGCCTTTTTGTTCGGAATTCTTTGTCCGAGGACCATAACAATATATTAAGTGTTTCTCCGTCAGAGACCCATGCATCAGTAATATGGATCTAACCCTTGACACACAGTTTATTCGAGCAAATGCCTAGAGAAATTCATAGAGAGTACAAGGCTACTTTAAAGTGACTAAAGCAATATTTTGATAAATGTTTTGGTAGGTGGTCTCCTAAAACCCCACTGAGTTCATACTTAAAGGTTTTGCCCTCTTCACTTGTATTCATAAACTCTTCTGGCATATTTCTTTGTAGTCACACTGAAATGAACCAGAAATCAATGTGAATCCTGTTTTAAACTGCTGGACAGTGTGAATTCAAAGTGAACAGTTCCTTTTCCTTTTTAATTCTTGGTTCACATAAAAAAAAGAACTAACTTTGGTTGCTTTCAAGAGGACAACAAACACCCTTACACAAAAGATAAACCAAAAACGTATTACACAGAAGAATACTGGATTAAAGGAGAGGATTCCGTGGGAACCAGAAAGAGCGCTGTCAGAAAATCCTCATTCGTGATTGCACAGTGGAGCAAACATGTCCAGACTAACAGGCCAGGGTAAACAAGATAAGCACACTGTACACTGTTATTCAGATCAATAAGCCTCCACCCAGAGGAACGTGGTCTCACAGACGGATACACATTCACACTCAGCGGAGATGAATGGCTGAACCGTGCATGGGCAGCGTGGGTGTGGTTAAGATGGAGCGCAGGTGAAGCATGGAGAGTGTGGGTGGAGAAAAGTTTCCGTGTCACGATGCTGACGTCCCAGTTCTCAGGTGTTATTTTGAAACGTGGTGCTGAGTTTAACGGTAAGCTTTATGGATAGACGTCAGAGTAGACTGAAGTGTGTCAGTAGTCATGTAAGCTCCCACAGACAGACAGAAGAGGATACACAAAAGAGCACACCTCATACAGACAAATCAAACTCAAGAGAGTAGCTCACACAGACAGACTAAACACAAGGCTATACCTCATATAGACACAATAAATACAAGACTATACCTCATACAGACACATTAAACACAAGAGAGTACCTCATACAGCCACACTAAACCCAAGACTTTACTTCATATAGACACATTAAACACAAGAGAGTACCTCATACAGACACATTAAACCTAAGACTTTACCTCATATAGACACATTAAACACAAGACTAGACATATTAAATGGAACAGGATATGTCATACAGACTAATCAATCACAAGAGAGTACCTCAAATAGACACATTAAAGAGGAGAGCACACCTCAGATAGACAGACAGATTAAACAGAGGAGACGATACTCTTCTAGACAAGACTTAAGTCTATAACTGAAGAACTAGGTGAAGCTCAAGAGCACGTGTGTTGGCATTGTACAGGGGTGTGTATGTGAGAGAGAGAGCGTGTGTGAGTGAGTGAGTGAGTGTGTGTGTTCACTCACTTTGGTGGGCAGGGGGCACTCATCCAGCAGTAAGGTTATGACAGCGGGGCCCAGGGGGTCGTCCAGGGGTATAACCCTGATCAGAGACTGAACCACTTCTAACCAGCCGTCATCTATAGAGGAAAAGAGACAAGCACAAAGAGGGAGTGGAGAGAGAGACACAGATATTTCATTCAGCAAAAAATAAATAAATTAATTAATAATAATATTTTAAAAAAAAGAAATGATATCTGAGGAGCATAACGTACAAACCTCAGTGTATGTGATTCTTTAACGCAGGGATTTAGGCTATTTCCCTGACAACGATATGACTTTCAAACGGTAATGTGCTTCACTATTTAGATAACACACCCCTTCTGATACGGAAGAAACGCAGAGTGTCCTCTGAGAAACAGCCTTCCCCGAAGAAGCCAAACGTCACGCCATCCGCATCACCAACAAAACCATCATTCAGAACGTGACTGTATCTAATCCGGTCAGAGCACGCAACCGACTCGCTCACAGCTGCTGATCAACAAGAAACAAGCAGCAGCAGACCGGCGCTCACACGGAGTGTCTTAAACGGGTGAGTTTCAGCCTGGGGAAAAGGCACATTTGTGCAGCAACCCAGCGCTATCACATGTAATTTATTGTATCTGCTGAGTAACAAGCCCCAAGTCTGCTGAGTCAGGCATACTGATGTTTGGAATTTACCAAAATGTGCGGTCTACTGGGTCCCCAGGGGCGGAGTTGGGGAAACAGTTGCTTAACCCGTAATGCTGTGAGTCTGTGTTCTCACAACGAGGGCTCGGAGACACGGGCCATGAATACGTCCTTCTCAGTTTTCTCACTCTGAGAGCTTTAATTTCCAGTCCTCTGATGGAAAGAGCGAGATTAAACGCTCGTTCCCTCTTTTATGACGGTGTGATCCAACACCTGACGCCACAAAGTCCCAAACTAAACCCTCCAACCCCACATCAAAGCCGCGAACGCGCATATTAATAAAGACGGCAGCAGAAGCCCTGCCAAATGGAGAGAGGCAAAGATAGCGAGAGAGAGACGGACTGGCGGGCTAGAACATGGTTGTTAAGAGTCTGTAAAGCAATGCCAAAATCCTTCACCCTAATAACAGCCCAAGAGGATAAGGCCCTGCCCAATATTGTCCCCAACAGCAGCCCGTAGGGTTGTCAGGACTGCGTGGCTCCATAGTTTGTGGGATTAAAAATAACTAAGTAGAGGTAATTAAATGTTTGTACAAGATTACAGTGGGCCTCATTTGAAAACAAGGAATAAAGTCCAACATAATAGGATGGATGTATTAACTTTTCTCCACAAATCTCTGTGTACTGACCCAAAAAACAAGCAGGAACACACACACACACACACACACACAGAAACACACAAACACAACTTAAGTCCCCCTGTCAGGGTTCTGCTCAACTTCAACGACTGCAACAGAATCAGGCATCGCCATGACGATGGCAGCAAAGGCCAGGACCGCGTTCAAAACAATGAGTCACTAATACCCTGCAGTTTCCAATGCTTCTGCCCCATAGCTAAACAACCTAATTATTTAATTACAAGGGACGGATGAGAGGAGAGCTGCAGGAAGCACTTTTCAGAAACACAGAAGGGTTTTGAGTCACTAGTGTCTCTTACAGTCCCAGGGTTAGTGGCCTCTCAACAACAACAAAACGTTAAAACTGACAGTACTTGCTACAGTACTGTGTGTATAGCTCACCTGTTTCAGCCATTTCGTGCAGTGTGATCATGGAATACGGGGGTTCTTGGTCACTGAAAAACAATAAATAAACAAACAAATTATATAGACATAATATACATATTATATTATATATAAATAATCTCGACATAAAACGGTGTGACTGTTTCGTTTGCCAGAGCCACCGATTAAAAAGCATTCACGTTGGTCAGACACGTCTCATTCTTTGGCTCTGGGCAGTAATGATGTACGGAGGAATAAAAGACTGAGGAGAAAGTGATGAATAGCTGAAAGAGAGCAGCGCGCCGCCAGCGTTGTTTTGTCTGCACGCTCTGGTCGTCCATCTCCCTGACGCAGCCGCGTGCCGTAAATCTGACCGGCGACAGTCAGTCCACTGTGGGTTCTCCCCAGGGGGAAGCCCTCTGGAATAACCACGTCGCCGCCGCCGCGGGCTCCGAGAGGAAATGATCTCTTCCTGCCCTTCTCGGTATCATCAATCTGGACGCTTTACTTCGGCTTTAAATCTCTTGATGCGGACTTGATGCGGGACCTGCGCGTCAAGTCCGCCTCTAAACGCAGCGCTAACCGGAGAAGACATTTTAAGATTTTAAAAAATGTAGCCAAACGGCTGCACTGAGACGAAACGCTTTAGCTGACATCTCTGGGAAACCCGACTGAGCAAAGGCTCATTAAAAATTCCCCAGACTTGTCGAGCCTTTGGTCTCGACCAACAGACGCGTGCCGCTTCACTGATGGGCGGAGGCTTGCGCACACCTGTTTTGAAAGTAAAAAAAAAAAAAAAATCAGCCTTTAAATAGAAGCTTTCAGGACTCAGATCTGAGAGCCAGAGATTCAGAGTTGCATTACTGTCCTCTGCCTCACTTTACTTTCCCGGTGCAGAGAACAGTGAAGGATAATTCTAGCCTGAGGTGCCCAAATGGCCTGTGTTGAACTTTTAACTGGGCACTAACCACTTCTCCTCAGTCATATGACACTGTGCTTATCTCTGTGCTGAAGAACAAAGCATTTCTGCAGCAGCGACAGGCAGATGGAGATTAGAGCTAAGAAAAGGCAAACTGTCCTTTAAAAATCAGTGACCTGTGTCAGTGACACGCCAAGATAGAAAATAACAGTTAAAGTAATAGAGTGATAGTCTATATGGTAACGTTTTCATTTTTTCATTCTTCTCAAGACCAACTACACAAAGAGCTAAATCCACACTACAGAATGCCATTGTTTTTTTTTTCTTTTTTGAATATGGAAGTCAGCACATTGATGAGAGACAAGAAAAAAGGCTGTTGGTTATCTTTGACGCTCAGCAGCTGACAGCTTTGTCAAAATCTGAGTCAGAATCCATAAGACAAGAGTTCCAATCTTCCTCTAGGTGCTTGGGTTTCTGCGTGGGCTGGTCCAGTGGGAAGGTGTGAGGACATGTGACGTACGGGAAGAGCGACGGAGGGATCTGACAAAAAGCCAGAACCGTTACAAGAAACACGCAGAGCCGGTCGCTTGCTCAGACCGGGACTGGGTAGCAAACAGAGATTACCGGGGGGTGGGGGGATTGGGGGCTGTGTTAAAGAGTGTGAATAATGAATAATGCCTAGCTCGTTAAAGATTTCAGCGACAGGAAGTTTTCCCCGTATAATCTCCTCTCGCTGCCTGGATACAGGACCATAAGCTACTCTTATTGTACCAACTGTGGCATCCCTGTGATAAGCAAAGTGATATGAAAAAGAGCAAACGGTTGTATGGGCTTCACGCAGCCTTAAAAGAAAATTCTGTTCTCTGAATTTACATCTCAACACAAGTACTTCATACACGCTACTAATCTGGGAAAAAAAAAAAAAAAAAAAAACTTTACAGAGGCTAACCTAATTTTTTTTTTTTGTCTATGTCGTGCAGTTCATTTATATGAATCAAAAGAGAAGAGAATGAAAAGAAAAAAAAAAAAAAGAAACAGAAGTTTCATGTTGCGCATCATCAAAATGTTCCTGATTTTTCACGCTACAGAGACCCTGTAACATTGTTACACAGTTGTGGTGACGTGTGACTTGAAGATTTGTTTGGGGGGGGGGGGGGGGGGGGGGGGAGAGAGACAAATGCCATCTGATTCAGGGACAGCAGAGTGTGTGTCACAGAGCTTCACTGTTTTCCTCACATCAGCTTAATGTTTAACTAGACACGACACCGTCCGATGTCGTCCCTGTATCCTGGTGACACAAAGTGTTAATCTCACTTACTTGTCAACGAGAGTCCTGATTACTGCCAGCGTATCCAGCACCAGGCCATCCACGTTTTGCTTTTTCCTCCGGGGTTCGTGCGGTCCCCGACCCCGTCTTGGCGGCCTGACCGGGTCCCTCGGTCGGCTACTCCTGGCCTCCGCCGGCTCGCCAGCCGAATTATCGATCCTCCTCAGCTGTCGACGAGGTGCCGATCCTTCCTCCAGATCGCTGTCCTCTCTACAAACACAGCTGTTGCCCATAGTCCTGGCTGTCTCAAGGCTTTGCCAAAACTGAAATGACCGCAGCTGGTCTACGGTCAGTTGTAGAACCCACACAAGGCTCCTACTGGCGCAAAATACAATCCAGGTGGCTACTATCATATCATTTAAAGAACTGGTGAAGGACTCTGGGGAGGGGCCGGGCAGGGACGGCGGTCATTGTGCTACTGTGGACCATGGGCAGCCAGAGAGAGATACCCTGCACAGCTCAGGCTGTGGTCAATAAACATCCTACAGCATGGGGCTCCTAAGACTTCTCTTCTGTGAAGAAAAAAAAAAGGGACAGTTTTTGCCTGACCATGTGACAGTAATGATGACAGTTTATGACTAAACAAGATCGACTCATCCCACCACAAATCGGTCATGTGTTTAAAAGCACTATGTTATAATTAACTAACTTACGTATTGCCTCTCTACGTAAGATATTTGTTGTAACATGCCATCAATTTTCGGACAGGACCAAACAGAAGGGCAGCTATGATTTGCCCTGTGAAAGCTTAACTACAGGTTGTAATTTCGATAATAACCGACATTAATTTAGAAATGCCCATAAGAAAGAAATTATTGGCCAACAAAACTAATATGTAAACATTCAGTAAATTGCTCCTGATTACGGAGCCGGGCAAGTTGCATTCAAATCAAGGGATAGCCATTACTTTAGAGAGGTTCTGTTCGCTTCGGAAACCGATGCGAGTAAAGGAGATGATAAGAAACAAGTACACTAAACAGGAAAACATTTTTCCCAGCAATTACTATAAGGTAACAAGCAAAATTGTCAGCTAAACGTCACTTAAACTAATTATATAATTTCCTCCGCAGCAAACTTGTCTTTCATCTTGCCATAATATGTAGTAACAGTTACGTAGTGCCACAAAGTAATTCACATAGCAAGCCATCCATCCATGTTACAGCTGATCTTTGGCTTATAACAGATAAGAAAGCTAACGTAACACAAAGCGGTAGGAAACTATCCTGTTGAATCACGGCGACAACACCCTTAACTTACCCGGTGAATAAGCAGGGGTCTCCGTCTGCTTTTTACGAGTACACCGGTGATCAGTAAAAAAAAAAAGGCCTTCGCGGAAACGGGAAGTGAATATGCTAGCTAACTTAGCTGTCTAACTGGCTAGCCGACCAGTTCAGTCTAAACTCACAACAGAACAGGCAGTCCTTCGGAATCAGCATTTGCTGAGATTACAAAACAGTAGCTCTTCAAAAGTCTTATCACCCTCAGGACATCGTCTTGAGACGGTTCATTCCGGACCTAGCAATACAAAACTGTGTGTAATTACAGGAGGAGTGATAGCTGTGACAGCTGGCTACTGACTGGCTAGCTTGTTCAGAATGCTTTACAGACACCCACCTCCTTCGACTCCTCCTAGCTACCACAAACCTCACTGTATCTACAAATCAGTTTAATTTTCTGTAGAGCTCAGTTTTCAGAATGGACTGATGATGTCAGTTACATTTGACCAGATTAATCGAAACTACCCACTGATAACACTTATATGCCTCAGGTTATATCATTTCTTAAGAAAACGCATGAATGGAAGCCAACGGGCCAGAACGCGCTTTTTAAAAGGCCACGCCACACCCCCATCGAACTTCAATAAATAGCTCCCGCTCTCTTTCTCTCTCTTTCCCTTTCGATAGTTAGTGCAGTTATTGTACATATTCAGTGAAGGAGACAGTTTGCAAAGAAAACGAAAATGTGGATAATTTCTACTACTAAGATATGCCATGAGAGGTGAACCCAGGGTCAATTAAATGCTTCTGCTGGCAAATACTTTTGTCACCAATGCTCATCTTAGACCAATTCATGTCACTTTACAATGGTGTCAGGAGCAGTTTTCTTTTTCTTTCTCTCTTTTTTGTGGTTACAAGAATGTGTGTGTGTGTGTGTGTGTGTGTGTGTGTGTGTGTCTTTAGTCTTTAGTCTTCACTTTCTCAACTGTATGCTGAGTGGATAAGATAAGAACAAGCACAAAATGAGCAATTGTATTTACTTCATACCAGATTCTGTTTGTTTGTGTTGGAGGATAGTCATGTGAGAGTACATGTTTATCTGAGACTAATATTTCACAAATAATAAATCCACAAATCACTCCAAATACATAGCTGACCAAAAGCATATTTAACTTTTGTGTTGTAAGAACAATATTGCTTATGTTAAGAAAATATGAAAGTTCCTTGCTAAACTGATTTCACTTAATACCATCGAGTCAGCTGGCTTGTATTTTTCCATTTTCAGTGAAGGAAACCAGAAAGCAAATCAAATCTGACCTGAAGGAGAAAACGTTAAAGGGTTATTTAACTTTTTAATAAATTCTTCCAGAGCAGCTAAAAACAAAACTGATTTCAAGACATCAGATGTGGATTGTTAGATATTGGTTGTTAGATCAATGTTCTTGTGAAATTTGTGGAAGTTACTCTACAACTGGTGAAATGACTGTGTGAGTTTGGTTTATGTGTTGTCTTTTTTGTTGGAAAGATAAAATGATAATGAATAAGATTCAACTCAGTTTTATTCATATAGTGCTTCTACTTTTGTTTTGTTATTTGTTTTGTTATTTGTTTTTGTTTTTTTACAATGGGCATTGTCACAAAACAGCTTTGAAGGATGCCAGATTTCATACAAGTGAGCAGCGAGCAAGCCCAAGACGACAGAGGTGGAGAAAACTCGGACTGAGATAGGAAGAAATCTTGGGAGGAACCAGTATTCAGTAGGGGGAGCCCATCCTCCTTTGGCTGGCCTGGGACATTTAGTTTAAAACTCTCCTTGGCAGTCATGCAGTGCAATTGTCAGAAAGAGATGAACATGTCAAAAAGCAGTCACTAGATTTGTAAGTGTCTTTTCACTGAGATATCGGAAACTAAATAGATTAAAAAGCAATAAAGAACCGGAGCTTCGTTTAGGACACACACATAAACCAGTCAAACATAAAAGAAATTAACTCCAGAAGAATATCGGGGTTCGGTGATTGTGTCAAAGAGTCAAAACAAATGTAAGACGATTGTTTCAAGGAAGACCCTTGGAAAACTTCATATCCCATAAGGTATATTGACGGATACATCGGAACTTCTTGCACGGAGTACATATCTTAGGCGGACTAAATACACTGCAACACAGAACTTGATCAGGTAAGTGTATATCTGTATTATTTGTTAGGGTTATAATAGTTGCGAATTATGATACTTCACTGAGTTCTTAAGAGTTTTAAAGCTTACATTCGCGTGTAGCAGTAGTACCAACGACACATTAAACGCGTTTACTGACAAGAAGTGATTCTGAACGAGCTTCTTAGTAATGCGTGTTTGCATGCCAGCTAACCCAGATACCCAGCTAGCCAGACTGTTGGGGCTTCAGCGTGTAGAAGTAACAGAAAAATCGGCAAAAGCCCGTTGAAAATGCTCAAATGAAAAAAATCATGCTGTTGGTCAACAAATAGCCATAAACATGACCAAATCAGCCGGATCAAGGTCATATATTAGCATATCAAGCGTCGGCGGTTTGTTAAGTCTTTTAGTGTATTGAATTGCAGCTTAAACTAACAAACATTGCTTGAGTAGTTTAGAATAGGTCTCTTCTGAAAGTGCATAATGTATTGGCTTTGTAAACTGATAGCACTGGCCTTGATATTCGATGTGTGTGAGTGTAAGAGATGGTGTACATGAGTTTCGTACTTAAATCGCTTACACTGGTCATACTGAAGTGGTGGCGTTGTTAATTTTTTTTGACAGGTAAACCGTTCCATCAGCGGTACTCTGGGGAATTCTTGAATTTTAGGAAAACGTACACATAAAGCCTCAATATGTGTTACCGTTTATTTAGATATTAGAGATTTCAGAATGAAGAGAACAAAGGGAAATGCAAATGCAGAGTTAATTACATTTGCAGTGTTGCGAGTTCTGTAACATTTAGTTGGTGGTGTCGCATTATTGATGGTAGATCTCTGTGTTATTCCGACTACCTGTCTCATTTTAAACCTCTGGCGAAGCAACGAGAACAGTTTGCAAATCAGCCACGAGAGGGCAGCATTTAGCTAAGTTTTCTTCCCACACGTCCAAGGATTGAAACGTGGTCTCTCTCCCCTTGCTCTTAATAGTATCCTTATTATTGAAGGGCATAAAAATACGTCTAAAAAATGGAGAGACAAAGACAAAAAAATGTGTGGGAAAAATATGTAAAAGCAAGAGTTTTTTTGATCAACCACACTAAAAAAAAAGCCATGAAAATGATGTAGAGATGGGAAGAACAGGGAGGAGCAGAGAGAGAGTTAGCTAATTATTTGCCATGCGGTGCTGAACCCCCTGTGATGAGTACTGTCTATTCTCTCCTTCTGTTGTGTGACTTATCACCATCTCTCCATTCTTCCGTGCTATACTGAATAGCATACTCACAGATGACTTCATGAACTGAAGCCAGTGGTTGATTTAACAGAGTGGACACCAGTTGAGGTGAGTTCGGTAACGTCTGGGATGTAAACACTTAGGTCTATTTTTTTAAAAGAGTGAATTCGATCATCCAAGTTGGACAAGTTATTTTTTACACTTTGTTTTGTGACTTAGGCTCAGGTGTGTGTGTATGTCCATTAGGTGTAGCAATGGCAGATGGTGTGGACCTCAGCCGGAAGTTTGTGTCTGAGTCAGAATTAGAGGAGAGAAGGAAGAAAAGGCAAGAAGAGTGGGAAAAGGTCAGGAAGCCAGATGACCCCGAAGGTAAGAGGGCACGGTCACTGCTGGTGACGGATTTTTACATTTAATGATCTGACGATTCTAGACTTCCTCAGGTCCATTCTCTGTGTGTGTGTGTGTGTGTGTGTGTTTGTGTGTGTGTGTGCGCGTTCGTGTTCGTGTTTGTGTTCACAGAGGTCCCAGAAGAAGAGTACGATCCGCGTTCTCTGTTTGAGAGATTGCAGGAGCAAAAGGATAAGAAGCAAGAGGAGTATGAGGAGCAGTTTAAATTCAGTAAGCCGTAACCACTCCCCACCTTCTCCGTTTCTCGTGTGGCTACAAACTCGAACGCTGCTTAGCTCAGATTAGACACTTACTTCACACACTCTCTCTAGGCATGAATCCTCTGTCAATAGCTGACCCCATTTTTGGTATGTGTGTGTGTTTGCGCGCTCGTGTGTTCACTCTGAGTATATATGTGTGTGTGTGTGTGAGTGTGTGTGTGTGTGTGTGTGCTGGTAGATGTCTATGCATGTGAACAGATGGGATCTGTGAATGACTTCAGTGCAGGAGCAGGCCTGTTCTTGCGAGTGTTGATGGGAGACTGGCATGGTTTGGCTTTTTTTTTTTTTTTTTTTTTTCTCCTTCTTCTTCTTCTCTGTATCCCTGGTGACAAACCCACTCTCGGTCTCCCTGGCGACAACACTTCTTCCCCGTTCTCCATCCAAAGTTAACTTGAGGTCACACAGCTTGATTAGGACAATAGCTAATCAAGCTGCCCAACGGCTCGATGTGTTGGGGGGGAAAAATAAAATTATTATGCATTCACGAAGGAGCGTGAGTTTGTCTGTTGAGTTTTAGTTTCGTTTGTTTGTCTTTTGTCTGGCAGAGAACATGGTGAAAGGCTTAGACGAAGATGAAACAAACTTTTTGGACGAGGTGTCAAGGCAGCAGTCTCTAGTGGAGAAACAGAGGAGAGATGAAGAACTCCAGGAGCTGAAAGAATACAGGATATCCTTTTTAATGGCAGAACTCACACACACACACACACACACACACACACACACCTATTCCCACAGTGTTTTGAAGAACTGACAGTAAGTTAGGGGGGCTCTGACTCGGCCAGTGCTCTCGTCTTCGTTAAGCCGATGGTCGAGACACCGCGGCTGTCAGGTCAAAACAAGAGACGTTTCGCTCCTAGTTAAAACTCCCTCTCTCAAACAAGGCAACCCACGGCACAGCCTAACACGCAGGGCAAAACAGCGCCGCTTCAAAGTCTCCGTGCCGTGTTCCTCGTTAAAACGGCAAGCCGCTTTTTTTTTTTTTTCATCTTTTCAACTCAAACCCTTTGGAGGCTCCGTGTTTCATTTGCCAATGGTTTTAATTGCAGTCGTGGAATGCCCCGGCGCGCGCGGGATTCGCTTAATTAAACGAATTTGTAAATAATTAGTCGGACAAATTGAAAAAGACAGATTGAGTGTTGACCTGTCTGCTGTAGACGTGCGTGCGCGCGCGTGTGACTGTGTGTCCGTGCGTCTGCGCGTTTCGTATGTGTGAAGGTTTTTGAATAATTTGCACACGGTCAGACGATCGATGCAAATTTGCCTCTCACCCCCCCCCCCCCTCTTGTAGTAGCTCTTATTTTTGTCACATTGCGGTGGTGCTGTTGGTCGTAGCTGGAGGTTATGCTGTTTAATTGCACTGATTCACAAAAGGCTCCCTCGCTGTGTTTGTTCCCTCAGGGACGAACATCTGCAAGCCAAGTAAATAAACAGCCATTATATCCACTTGATTACATGTACAGTGAAGCATGCAAATGTATGCAAAGCCGCTTTCCCCGCCGATCATATGACTCCCACCCCTAATTCACGGTGGGGAATATTAAACAGTGACCCATAAGTCACAGCCCCAGTTTTCCCTGAGCCTGGAGACCGTGAACCGGGCTGTTCTGGAGTGGAGGGTCTGTTCAGGAACACACCACAGATTTTCACATCAAAACACACGACATAATCGTTTCCAGGAAAGAAATGTTCTCTCTCTCTCTCTCTCTCTCTTTTTCTCTGGTGCCACTGCCAATCAGGTATGTCTGCAGCGAGAAGGATGGAAGATGCGTTGTCGTGGCAACTGAGATGTTGGAGGGCTCGTTCAGATTACAGCGCGGAAACGGATTGCTGAGTTTTTGTTTTTTTTTGTTTTTTTTGCCCGGTGAAAGCCGCTGAGCCGGATCCTTTGTGCGATATTGTAATTTGTCCTAATTCAGACGGTTTTCCCTCTGGTGTGTCGACTTTTTCCTCAGTCTTAAATGTGTCACTTTTTTGAGGTCACTGATATAGGCCTGGATTTCTACCAGGGAGAAAGTGGGTTTGGTATCTGTTTGGAACCAAAGCGGAAAAGAATACATTTGATCTGTATATGGGATTGCCGTGGCAAACAAGGAGTATTATTTGAGGAGCTCTAAACTGTCTCCTGTGTCTTCCTCCCAGAAAAGGAGTGTTATGGTGCGGATGCCCCTCAGACATCTGTTCTAGGGCATGTCCATTTGTGTAGTATTAGTGTCTCTGGCTCTCTTCAGACCAAAGGGCCTGTTCTAGCTTATGAAATATGTTTATGTTGATGGAGTTTGGATGATTTAGCAGAAGTTGAAGTTCTCATTATTAGGAACCGAGCCCAACTGCTTCTATATTCAGTCATAATTCACACCTTCAGATCGTGTCTGATGCAGGTATGCGCGTTTGTATGTGTGTTTGTATTTGAGTGAGTGTGCGTGCATGCGTGTGTGTGGGCGTGTGCGTGCGTGCGTGTGTGTGTGTGCGTGCGTGCGTGCACACGTGCGCTCTTTCCTTAACCTGTACTGCTCACAGTGCTCTGAAGAAACTGGCATCCAGTGAGAATCAGAGAAAGGAGCCAGAGAAGAGGGCGGGGCCCAAACCCGGGGAACACAAGACTAGTCACCTGTCTCAGGCTCACCTGCTGGCCGGAGCCGTCAAAAGACGCAAGTGAGGGCGTGGAGGGGTTCGCCGTGTATTTTTTTAGATCGTTACATGTTACATCAGGATGTTCCTCATACACCACACGTTCAGAGTTGTGTTCGCTGATAAGGGAGCCGACGTGTCATTGGCCATGGGTTTGACTCAGGGGTGTTTGTGCTAAGCTAACGTAAATAAACATGCCATCATGTTTAATCCCCAACGCTGGAGAACAGCTCGGGAACCACAAAGTATCAGTTTTCTATCAGCTTTATCTGCCAATCACCAAAGACGGATCTCAGCGGCGAAGTCTAGGCCTGGGAATCAGACGAGAATAAATGAGTTAAGATGATCAGATGAGATTAGAGCACTCTGAAGACGCGTTTTGGAAGTTTGACGAGAGCAGGCATTCATAATCTCCGTGATTCAGTGCTTCTCTCTCTCTCTTTCTCTCTCTCTCTCTCTGTTCCCTCAGCTCATCTCAGTCTTCAGAGGGCAGTAAAAAACCGAAGGGTGAGGAGTCCGCGGCGGGGAACGTCAGTCGGACAGGTGGGCGGGAAACTGGGAGGCCTCATTGCGGGTTTTGGGGAAAACTGGTTAACGGGTCTTTGACATAACAGCACTCAAACTTCTCCAGTGGACTGAGTGAGAATGGGACCCATGAGGGTGTGGTTAGATCAGCAATGGGCTGTGTTCTAATTGGTGCTGCTCCAGTAAAAGTACAGACTGAACCAGGACAAGGCTCAAGTGTTTTCTGGGACGTCAGCCCAGCGTAATTCGCTTTGTGTTGAGTCACCAGACCCAGATTGTCTTAGCCCAATTTTTCTTTCACGGATGTTGTGTTAGCAACCCCGAAATATTCAAATTGTCAACAGTTTTGTAACTGACAGTTAAGACTTTCGTGTGACAATAGTCCTGACTGTTTCAATGTATGAAGCCTGTGTGTGTATCTGTGTGCGTGTGTGTGCACGTGCACGTGTGTGTGTGTCTGTGCGTGCGTGTGTGTGTGTGTGTGTGTGTGGGTGTACAGACACATGTGAGTTCGTGTCTCTGAATGTCAGTAAAGAATCCCCCGGGTGACTGTTCTCCGGTGCGTTGCTGTGTTTTCAGAGCAGGGGGCGGCCAGCGCGGGGGCGGGAGGGCAGGGCCCCGGGGCCGGAGTGACCAGGCAGGGTAAGCTCCACCTGCCCTCCGCCGCCGTGTGCGTGGGCATCCTGCCAGGACTGGGAGCCTACTCGGGCAGCAGCGACTCCGACTCGAGCAGCGACAGCGAAGGTAGCGTGGACGGGATGAGCTCTCCCATAAAACGGCACAGACTCTTCAGATAGACACACTAAACAGACACAGTTATCACCTCACTCCATATACTCAGCCTGTTTAAGGTTCACCTTCCTTTTATCTTCACAGCTGTATACATCACTATCAGTTGCTAATGACAACGAGTAGTCCCCCTTTATTAGTTGGTTTTTGTGTGTGTGTGTGGGTTTTTTTTTTTTCCGTCCACGGTTGAGTTGTGGTTATGTACGAGCACTTATGGTCAAGTCTTTAATAAATGTCTTGTATAAATTAAAGGTCTTTGTAGTGATATTGCCATTGTGGTCATTGTTGTGTTGTGCACTCAAAAACATGCAACCTGCCTCCCTCATCCTCCCCATATTACATTCCATACAGTTTAACCTCCCCTGCCAGCTTAACCCGCCGATGCCAAACCCTCCCCCCTGCGCCTCCTGCACGCTGCTATTGGCCAAGGGGACAGTGACTGACAGCTGTGGATGGAAGGAGAAGACTGCTAAATGTCACATCAATCAATATCGTGGTCTTAATAAAACATCACAGGAGAGACGAACAAAAATGTTTATGGACAATCCAGGCTGAAAAAGATGTGGAAAAACGTCTGGGTTTGCTTTTAGGTTTGTCTACAGTTTTTCTTTCTTTCTTTTTTTTTTTTTTTTAAGTAATGCTACAGAGCTGGAATTTTTATGAATTGTTCCGTGTATGGATGCAAAACTGTGTGCGACAGATGGTTGGGACATCTCACCTGGGGGGATAGAAAAATAAAGATCTTTCTCATGTATTTGTGCCTTGTTTTCTGTAGCGTTCCAGTACGTTTTCGGGTTTTTAAGTTAATGGACTAGCGGCTCTAATTCGTTCAGATGAACCTTGTAATATACAAGTTACTGGTCCAATATATGGTTAACTGATTTGAGTGACGAGCGAATTTCTCATGTTTCACATGAATGCGACAGCAAACTAATAATTCATTGTGTGACGTCTCCATTCTCTCACACTCGCACACTGTGCAAAAAAAAAAAACTGCTGTTTCTCTCTCAGTTGTAATTTATTGACCTGAGTAGTAACATAGACAACTGGCCAAACTGTATAAAATCAAAAACATCACCTTGCCCACAGTTCCATAAAATGATCACCAATTACAAATCACTACATTACAGATACATAAAAGCGTTCATCAATAACGTTCAATTACGCTCTTATAACATAGAGAACATTGGTATAAAGTTACATTCAGAAATCCCTTCCGTACACATGAGAGGGGCAAATAGTGTACTGACACACTTCGACGGGTCTTCATTTGCATGATAATTAGATACAGTCATGTAAAAACCCAATAAATAGAAACATTTATCAAATAAAAACATTTATGTACAAAAAAAGAAGAAGCATGCGCTTTGTCCTTTCAGTTGGTCAGGGTGTTTTGTTGTTGTTGTTTTTTTGTTTTTTTTTTAAATGTAAACAGTAAATAGGTTTTGGCAACATGCAGGGTGAGATCCAGGCCTTGAAGCATTCACTCCGGCACTGTGTTGCAAGGCGACAGGTTCCTCTGTTTAAAATACTGTGTTACCTGCTGAGGCAGTTCCGCCAATACTGACTTCGCTAAAGTTTCCTTCGGAGCCTGGAAGAGCAACGAGATTGGTTAGAAGTGGTTAATGTACATGCATCTCAAATACAAACACGTGTCTAAACATACAAGAGGCAATGGGGAATTGTAGGCTTTACTATTAAAACTGCTTCTGTACGATGAAAACTGGAACCATACTGAATTGTTCGGTATTGCGGCAGTAAAGCCTGGCATACTTTCTGTTACTCCATACCCTCTGCACTAAATGAATTTTAATTTCCTGTCCACAGATTGATGCCAAGGTTCTGCTGTCTGCTCCCTCCTGCTGGTGAGGAAGTCACATGGCCTGGAGAACGCCCACTCCTACTCCTACTCTATATTCTGTTTACACACGTGCTTGAGAATTGGAGTCACTCCAGAACAATGAGTATCTACACCCACAGTAACAGCAATATTGATTTCGTGAGTTAATCAACACATTAGGTCAAATAACTATGCAAACAGGAGCAAAATGTTGAAAGCTTCTGTACGACTCTTACCATGCAGCAAAACTGCATTGAAAATTTAAGGACAACTCCACTAAAAGTGAAGATTTATATCTGACTAATAACCCTAAAGTACCTGTTGAGAGACAGGCTAAGGAAGAGATTTTGAGGATTAAATAGAAAAGAACGACAGAACGAGAGGTGGTGTGTGTGTGTGTGTGTGTGTGTGTGTGTGTGTGTGTGTGTGTGTGTGTGTGTGTGTGTGTGTGTGAGACAAAAGCGCTTACATTGCGAAAGTCCCGAAACGGGACAAACTGCACTATGTCCCTCACAGCCTCCTCTCCCGTGTAAGAGCGGAGAACACTACTGTCCCCATCCAGGAACTCCATGGCAGCAAAGTCAGCATTGCCCACCCCAATGATTATGATAGACATGGGCAGCTTGGCAGCCTGGACGATAGCGTGACGCGTCTCATCCATATCGCTGATCACTCCATCCGTAATGATGAGAAGTGTGAAGTACTGCTGTTAACGCGAAGAGAGAGAGAGAGAGAGAGAGAGAGAAAGGTTAAACAGTCACCATTAGGCATAATTTAATAACAAACATAATCATGATCATCAGAATCATTATAATAAAAGACCGTTAACTGGTACTCAAAGATAACTCCAGGGTTATCATTCAGGTAAATCAGTAATGTCTATGCATATGCGGTTTTCTATTTCCCTATCAGATGCAAACAACGTTACAACCACAGTGGTGTACACAAGGTGTCCAATTGCATCTAGTCACCAGTTGCCATGAGAGTTAAACTGATCCTGAAACAGACAGAGAACAACCTGGGAGAGAGCGATTAACATGTGTTCTGGTTCTGTCTGAGCTAAGCGGCATCTATGTTGATCAAAGCCGTGTAATGGCATAAAGACTGACATCTGCGAGGACCCAGAGTACAGACTGACCCCTCTGAATGCAGAGGGTGTATTTTGTATTAAGGAGCGTATATTCTGATACTGTTAGTCACTGATAATACACTAGCCTTCAGTTCCAAGCTGCACTATATCCTTATGTTCCTCTACTAAACACTTTACCTCTCTACTGCTCTCCCTGCTTACCAAAACAGATCAAAGTAGTATTTCATACAAAACAAGTATGAAGTAAGGTATTCTAGAAATAGTGAAAAAAGAAGAGGACAAGGCAGGAATGAAGAAAAATCATCAACGTAAAACATAAGATGTGTCGGAGTGTGTACAAATTACTCATGTGATGCATCAATAACAACCACATAACAAATGAATGCATAAATTATACGCATGTGTTAATCTAATCTGTTTAAAAGCAAGCTGAATGAAATTTCAAAATATATAAAACATACAAAAGGGTTTTAACATCACATTCACAATTATTTGCCGTGTTTTTGTCTGCTGTATTTCACGTCACATCAGATGAGAAAACGAGAAAAATCAGAGGCCCGCGGTCCATTTGAAATTTGTCATTACGGGCGTGAACTTACGGAAAGGCCTTTTTCCGACTCTGACATATCAAAAAGTTTTTAGTTGTTTTTCAGACTGGGGTGGAAAGAGCAGTGTGAGAGAGTGGTGAGAGAAGAGAGGAGTGTGAAGATGAGGATAGGAGAAAAGAGGACAGCGAGAAGACAGTGAGAAAAAAAGAGGAAGTTTCCTAACACTCCATTCCACCTCCCTTGTGAAAAAACAGGCTGAGGAAAAGAGGTGTGTGTGTGTGTGTGTGTGTGCGCGTGCCTGTGTGTGTGTGTGTGTGTGTGTGTGTGCGTGTGTGTGCATGTGTGTGTGCATGTGTGTGTGTGTGTGTGTGCGTGTGTGTGTGAGTGTGCGTGTGTGTGTGTGTGAGTGTGCGTGTGTGTGTGGGTGTGTGTGCGTGTGTGGGTGTGTGTGGGTGTGTATGTGTGTGTGTGTGTGTGTGTGTGTGTGTGCGTGAACAGGCTTTACAGTCACACTTCCCTCCTCATGTTTGTTGTCGCTGTGGTTTTTCTGCTGTCGTATTTAGCATGGAGATTTACTTGTGTGCTGCTTTGCATCAAAATGAACGTCTTTTCTTTTCCAGCTGTGAACATTTTCTGTGTGACACCAACACAACACATTACCTCATCAGGTTCGACCGAGAAACGCTACCGCCCACAAAAAAAATACACCCGCTCACACGACTGCCACGGAAACGCTCAGAGATACCGTGTTACCGCTCTTGTTCTCAAAAGAGTCACTCAAATCTCACAACACGATAAACAAACGACATTCAAGCACAAGAACTGGATGCTGAGGGGCGCAGAGTGTGGTCTAATGTGGTCTGATAGTTTGTATGGCTTTGACCCAGATAATCCAGGTTACTGACGTATTCGTTTGTTCCTCTGAACAATGAGCTAAAGGGCGTCTGAGTCAGCTCCACCTTCTGCCCAACCACAAATGTGAACTAATACAACTATTTACCACAACCCAAAATTAATGGAAAATTAATCTCTCTGTCCAGAGCTGCCCGTGTCCGTCACAGAATCAGAAACAAACACCCTCTACCTAGCCTCTCAAAAACCATTTACGATCATTTACGTTCATCTAAACCATGGTGAATACTGTGTTTCTTCAGTAAGAAAAAACAAACAAGCAAACCAGCAGACCTGTGAACTCTTAGTTCAATGGTAAGGTCAAACTAAAATTGATATCTTTTTCTAAAAAAAAAAAAAAAAAAAACCCACAAATTTCAAAAGAGGGAAAGTCACTTCAGTGAAAAGGACTTAGTGAGGTAGTGAGGGTAAAACCAAGGGAAAGGGGTCAGGATCTAAGCTGAAGTCACTCTTCTTACAGCCGGTTTGTCATGTGGAAGAGAACAGAGGATAGTGGCAAGGCGCTGCCCCCCCGCCCCTCAGGCGTAATGACACGCTGACATGGACAGTACACGTCCCGCAGACGCTGCGTCAAAGCATCCAACTGCCCTCTGTTTGAGTCTCAGACTCATATAAACTACATAACACACACTAACACACACACTCACAAACACTCTCTCTCTCTTTCACACACACACACACACACACACACACACACACACACACACACACTCACACACACACACACACTCACAAACACTCTCTCTCTCTCACACACACACACACACACATAGCATCCAACTGCCCTCTGTTTGAGTCTCAGACTCATATAGACTACATAACACACACACACACACACACACACACACACACACACACACACACACTCACACACACTCACACACACACACACACACACTCACAAACACTCTCTCTCTCTCACACACACACACACATAGAGCATCCAACTGCCCTCTGTTTGAGTCTCAGACTCATATAGACTACATAACACACACACACACTCACAAACACTCTCTCTCTCTTTCACACACACACGCACACACACACATAGAGCATCCAACTGCTCTGTTTGAGTCTCAGCCTCATAAAGACTACATAACACACACACACACAAGCTTCAGACACGAAATATACACTTAACAGCCACTTTATAAAAACATCTACATTATAGGCAGACCTTGTTAGTGCATGACACCCATAAGACTATGGTCCATTTGTTGTCATGCAAAGTTTGTGTTGGCCATCCTCTAGCCCTTCACGCTTTGTCAGTTTCTGACCACTAGACTGCTGCTGGTTGGGTATTTTTGGGTGTTGGATTTCTCTCAACCCAGCAGTGACACTGACATGTGTCAACACCCCAGTAACACTGCTCTGCCTGATACACTCATACCAGCATGACACCCACTACCATGTCACTACAATGTCACTACCATGTCACTACCATGTCAGCGGCACTGCTGTGTTTAGAATGATCTGTCATCCAAATATTATACAGTCAACAGTGGTCATATGATCAGAAACAAGCCATTGATTAAGCACGTAGAGGGTGGCTGTCAAATCGTACATGGCAACAGATGGGCTATGGTCTGTAATTGTATATGTCTATAGTGTAGCTATAGGGTAGGTATACTTCATAAAGTGACCACTGAGTGCATGTCCAAAGCAGGTGTTTCTAACAAAGTGCTTGGTGGGTGTAAGTATATGTTGTACATATAATATATATGTTCACATACCTAAACGTGCTCAGACACATCTTCTTTCACTTACAAGTTCATTTTCACATGGACTCACACACATAAACACACACACACACACACACACACACACACACACACACACACACACACACACACTATGATTCACACGCAATAAAAAAAAAAACTGCATGATTACTTCCCACCCGATGCTGCCTCTAACGACTGGGTACCTAGTTATCCCAGAATTCCCAGCGGGCATTTCCTCTGGCACAAACCTCGGCCTCTCAGATGTGCTCCAGGCTGCAGGTCCCCGATCCTGTGCTTCTCCCCTCCCAGCCAAGAGCCGCCAGCACTGTGCTGTGTTTGACAGAGGTCCCCCGTCCCCTGCTGGGGCTCCTCTGATGTCTGTCTCTTTAAAGTGCTAACAGTCCTCTTCATTAGCTACTCATTATCCATGCTACGAGGACAGGCAAACACAGGGCGAAAAAAAACAAATGCCCACACAGGGAGAGAAGAATCAACGGGACCCATGTCCGTAGATGTGAAAGAGAAACGCAACATACAGTGGTGATCCGTGTTGTCATGCGAGTCGCTGTGGCGTCATGGCAACACACGTCACCGTGGAGACACATCAGACACTACCGTGATATTTCAAGTCTATACTTTTTTTTTTCTAAAAACCTCTGTTTTGCCAATTTGAATGACTTCGGGAGAGGAAACCGGCAGGAAGACACATGAGGTGCAGATACACAGCTAAAGTGAGATAGATGAAGTCACACAACGCTAACACAATACTTCAGTCAGTCGTGAATACATTTGAGAGCTGTAACAAGTTACCGGTGTAAAAGTGGTCCCAAATCACTCCTCTACCATTAAAGGAGAGAGCTTGTTAAAATTTCAAAACATCTTTAACATCTCTCTCTCTCTCTCTCTCTCTCTTACTACACCTGTTGCAAACAGAGAGAGAGAGAGAGTGTGAGTGTGAGCGTGAGAAAGAGAGCAGAGAGTTTAGTCTTTAGGCACTGGGACAGAAGGTTTCCAAGAATAGAACGTGTGTTGAATGGAAGCCTGTGGCTGACTGGAGCTGTATTACGCAGGGCTGTGGCATACACAGGCCTTCAGCATGCTACACATGGCTTCCTTTTGTTTCCTCCATCGGAAAGAGCAGGAAACCACAAAGCTATTCTCCTCCCTCTAACATCAATTATTAAAAAAAAAACCTCTTTCACTCCTTCTCTCTCACACTCTTTTTATATATGCGAGAGGTGACAGGGTGCAATTAGGGACAAAAAGCACCAAAGGCCTTTCTGAGAGCGATTAAATAATGACTAACTATTATGTCCCCCAACTGTGCAGTGTGTTTGTCAAACACTGTTTGTCTGACTCTTTGTGCCGACAGTTTAAGGTCACCCCGGCAAACAGCTCTGCAACACACAGCTCTGCTCTGCCAACTCATCAATCTTCCCCTGTCTCGCTCTGTAGAGATCTCAGGATGTTCGGTATCAGGTGCATGCTACAGCTCTGTGGGTCGGGCGGAGCGCGTCAGGTTTTCGCCAGAGAGAGGGGCATAGAGAGATTGCGTGAAACATCATTTCCTGTGGTCTTTTCTCACTCGTCGTTTCTCTGTTTTCAGCGGCGCTTTGTAACTTTGCACGACGACCCTCTCCTTTCCTCTGCGGCTCACAACAATCGCTCTCCTTTCGTGCCGGCGTCTTAATGTCGGATCTGCGGCTCGGTGGAGTACGGCGTTTCGTCAATAAGAACGTCTCATTTTGGTCTACGCAAGAGAGAACATCAACTTCATCACCAGCATCCTCGCCACCATCATCATCAAAAAATAACCCCGACAACAGAATGACGACAACACCAACAACAATTAGAACAGCCGCAATGCTATCATACAAAAACAACAACAACATGATCTTCTAATCCTCTTCCTTCCTGGACTCCGGATGGTCATAACATTTGCCAACAAACAGAGCAAACCTTAGAGCCCTGCCTTGTTAGTTATTAAAACCCTGAACAACAGAAGGGATAAGGAGAGAGGGAGCGAGAGAGAGAAAGAGAGAGAGAGAGAGAGAGAGAGAGAGAGAGAGAGAGAGAGGGAGAGAGAACATTTGTTCACTGAATCACCCTCTATAAATAGCTGATAATTGAAAAGGGATTTTAATGGCTTGTTCTGCACTAGGCTGAGAGTATGAGCAAAAAGAAATTGCGAATTGAGATGTTCAAAGCGCCTTAGCAGACTTTGAACTGACAAGCAGAAGCCCAGTTTTTTTTTTTTGTATTTTTTTTTTCTGTGGTTCCTTCCAGAGCAATTAGGACTCTGCCAACACATGGGTCACCCGCGCTGTCTCTAAGATACAACTGCATTGAGTCACACTGACGCACCCACCCACACGCATTCTCACACACACACACACACACACACACACGCACCCCATCTATTTACCACTAGACTGCTTGTCACTCTTGAATTAACTTTACACATTTACATGTTAAAATACAGCACAGTAACTCGGGCCTACACACACACACACACACACACACAATTCTATAGCTACAAACTAATGACACAGACAGTTGAAGATGTTTCACTCTAGCTGATGTTCCAGCCCACCCAAAAAAAAAAAAAAACCCCTTCGCTGAGCCACTGTTTGGAGCTACTTACCCTGTCACAGTATGTGGAAGACAGTCAGGACTGCGGGAAGTGCTAATCTGGAGGTGGGGAGTAGTGACAGAGTGTTCACATCAAACCACCGTTCAGTTTGAAAACTCTGCGGTTGCAATGCGGTCGATCCCAAAGGAGCAGGCGTTAAGCTCAGCCTCAGTTCAGCCAGGAAGACAGTAAACACATATAAACACACTGCCACAAAACATGTCGAAAAAAATAAATAAATAAACATATGCACATGCAGACACACAAAGACATGGATGCGCTGACTTCTTCTTACTCTCTTTATTTTCTCTCTCTCTCTCTCTCTCTCCCTCTCTCTTTCTTTCACTCACTCTCTCTCTCTCTCTCTTTCTCATTCGGTCTGTTTGTGTTACACATACATGATGCATACACACATAACGACAACACCTCAAACATGGACCGACACGAAGACATAAACATACTCATGGATGCTCGCTCGCTCTCTCTCTCTCTCTCTCTCTCTCTTTTTTTTCCCTCTATGCCTCAGTCTATGTATCTCTGTTACATATGCACATACAAACACACATGCCTAGCCATACACACAAACCCTATCTGACAGAGAAAGGAAAAACATTGTTTCTTCAGGGTAAATGTCATGCTCCACCAAGCTGGATCTGAACTTTTTAAAACAATTCCACATGGTTCAGCCACCTCAAAGAGCCAAGGCCTAATAAAACTTTCTCTCTGTCTGTCTCTCGCTCTCTCTCTCTCTCTTTTTTTTTTTTTACAGACAGAACAGAGAGAGCAGTGTCTCCGGTGGGGAAAATGGATGGAAAGAGTGAGGAGTGGATTTGTGTTAAATGGGTGTGGGTTCACTTCCACAGTTACTCATGCTCTCCTAACACAGCCAGTTCATTGCCAGAATAGGGAACGGAATGGAATACTATTAAAATAATGGAGGCTTTTATCCTGTGGAGGCGTGTAGTCCACTCCACTACCACACTCACACGCACACACACACACACACACACACACAAACACAATGCCACGTCAGCCAACGACTCGACCATTTGGTCTTTCCATCCATGTCAATGAGTAACTGCTAATGGTCCTGCAGGGGAAACTCTCTCTCCCCCACGTCC
Source organism: Chanos chanos (assembly GCF_902362185.1). NCBI lineage: Eukaryota > Metazoa > Chordata > Actinopteri > Gonorynchiformes > Chanidae > Chanos > Chanos chanos. Next base: position 7,700,948 of record NC_044507.1, read on the forward strand.
TAGAGGGAAGAACTGTTGCCCTACATGTGTGTAGAGGATGACCCGAAAAACCACACCTGAGTTAAGGTACCACTCACAACTGTGCAGCCAAAAGGCAACCGAGTGTTACATACACAGCTGTGTCTAACAAACAAACCTTGTGACAAGCCACCCGTCACCATGACGTTTCACACTTGATCCCATTGTATCTAACCTCAGAGTTTAGTATGATGTGTCTGCCCATGGACGGACAGGCAGGGCACTGTTCCCAGTCTTGGTCCTGGAAGCCCACCATACTGCACATTTTAGATCTCTCTCTGCACTAAAAAAACTCATTTGGCTCAATTATCCAGTCCCCTGGCTGAACCTTGTAGCTGTGAGCCTCAAGGAGCATGAGTGGGAAACTCTGATTTCAGGAACACCCAGAGGCTGAGCTTTAATCAACTCAGGGACAAGGTTCTATGTGACACAGAACTAAGAGGAACTACAACTAACTGAGAAAAACACGCTGATGAAGTTCTGAGTTGTTAGGTTGTTCTACACTCTACATGAAGCTGATGTGAGAATCACTCTAAACCAGACCTTGGCCTTGTACGGCCCGCGGGCCGGGACCTCATTGTGGTTCTGCCCGGCCCGGGAGGTCTAAGACAAACCACATCATTTTACTTATGACGCTAAAAAAATCGAATAAAATGACCTAGGTTGGCTTGTGTGTTGAGTGTGCAAGCCTTCTTCCTGTCACAGTTGACACTGTCATGAGTGATGTTTGAAATGGACAGGAAGTTATAGCAGCATCTGCTGAGGTATGTCAGGTTGTGTGAGTGTATTTGTTTGTGGTCAAGGGAGGTATAATTTGGAGTCACCTGCTACACAAAATGAGTGCTAAAAAGCGAAAGGTTGATGCGGAATGGACAGTGTTTCATTAGTCATGGACTGCTAAGTATTTTTCACTGAAGTTAGCCGTAAACCTGTGGGCTTAGTTTGCAACGAACATGCAAAGTAATTTGTATAACAGAAATCTTACTGCTGTGGTTTAAAAGACTGTCATATGACCAATAATGACCAAGGCACTTGTTAAGGTATCTTATCAAAGATACGAACAGGAATACAGCTTGGGTTGTGTCCATGAAAGCTGATTGGTATAGTGTGTGGCTTTGTTCCACAGTGCAGTAAATCAAACCATTTTAATAAGATGCTGTTTGGAGTTATTTTCAGTATAATAAATGCTGAAGAATAAGTGCACAGTATGTTTTGTAACCTCTAATTTAATCGTGAGAAAAAATTAGAGGTTACGGCATGACAAAATTTGTTTGGCCCTGGCAACAATCTTGGTTTCTCATGTGCCCCCCCCCCCCGCCCCCTCATGTGCCCACCCCTGCTCTAAACAAAGCTGATGTGAGAATCACTCTAAATGAAGCTGATGTGAGAGAGTTCATGACATTAGAGCTCTCCTCTGGACTGCTGGAATGGAAAGTTTTACTGAATTCAAAGAAAAGAACCTCCAGAGACAGAACTGAGCCGTTCGGAAAGTCTAGAAAAATCCAGAAGAATATCCACACCACACCTGTTTTCCACCACTCCTGCAGTTCGCTTCAATGATCTTCTCGCCTTAAGTCCGAGCCCAGCGTCCAGCGTCCAGCGGTCACAGTTATCATCCAAAATGTGCTCAGCCTCTTAATCGACATTCCAGAGATCGCACTGCTCTTTTGTTCTCGACCTCTGCCCTCCCCAAACCGTTCTCTCTACTAGGGGCAAATCCTCAATTCACCCTCGATTTCAGAATGTTTAACCATACGACTCGGCAACCTCAAGAAGAAAAAGATGACTGGATTTACAGCTCAGATGTTTTAGATGAACCAAAACTCTATGCACATCTCAAACTCCAGCGTTTTTGGACCGACCAACACGAACCGAAGCTCAAATCATTTTAACGTTTAATCTTGACGGTCATCATCTTTCACGATTTTCCACTCACCGATGCCGTGTCCTGTTGGAGGGCCTGAGAGGCGAAGCGAGCCACATGGTTGATGATGGGGGCGAAGTTGGTGGGTCCGTAAAAGCGAATGTGAGGCAGACAGTTGGAGTAAGCCTGGACGATTCCCTCAACACCTGCCCAAACACAACACGGCAAACATGAGGCAGGCACACAGCTGGTCCTCGCTCAGCGCGGCCCTCTTAGATACACACTGTTCCTGGGCCACCGTTTATCCCCCTCCATCTTCCTCAACTCCCCCAACAATCTGTCCATCCTTTCCCCAACAGTTATAGTTTCAGAGTGCGACAAAACTCAGCTCCATATTCAAACAAACCCATCACAGTATCTGCTGTCCAACAGAGGTGGACAAAGTAAACAACTCCATTACTTGAGTAAAAGTATAGATACTCCTGGTCAAATATTACTCCAATACAAGTGAAAGTTGTTCAGTTCAATTTTTACTTGAGTTAAAGTACTGGAGTACTTGCTTTTAAAAATACTTAAGTATTCAAAAGTACATTTTCTTTTTAATGTCATCACATTGTTGTATTGTTGCAACAATGCATTTACAGAGTCTAATGACTCTGAAACAACCTACTGAATGCACTGACTTGCTTGTAGAACCTGTAGAATAAAAAGCTTGTGGAATATGCTACAAAGCCTATAGAAACACAGTTGAACCAAATGCTTCCTCTATAAAAGACAGTGTATAGCTTCAGTTAAACAGGCACTAGGTTAACTCAGATTGGCCTTAAAAGGATAAACATGTCATAATGTTGTAGGCTAGGTTAATTTTACTTCTACTACATAGCATTGTCTGAAATGTGAAACAGCTGGATGACCATCGTCACCGCTTGATTCCCGCCCCCCTCGACTTATTGGGACCGGGTCCTATGTGAATCCGCTGACCTTACTGTGTTTACCTGACAAGATTAAAACATACATTTCTGGCAGGATTTTTGTCAGTAAGATTAACTCGGCATTTTCGCTAGCTAACTATTAGTGTGCGTCAGCAGTGGATTCACACAGGACCCGGTGTTATACCCCAAATGCTTTTCAAGCCAACTGGTTTCCGTACGTGTTCACACATTGTCTTAACAGTAGAAGTTGTGGTCTGCCTCTGTCACCAGATTCGTCACACATTCACAAACATATAAATCGCAATTTTCATGTCACATCTCATATCTACTGTGGCAAATGATTGTAAGTCTTAGGTGAACACAGCGTGCGAACGCATACGGGAAGCAATTAGCTTGGAAACCAGTTGATTTAAAAAATCTCAGACATGGACTTAAGATATGGCCACGGCTGCTCTGGTGAGGAACCTTTATCTTTATCATCTTTATCTTCCATTGTAGTAGCCATCAGTAAAACTGCCAAGTTCAGTTGTTAAAAAAAATGCAGCATTGGAGTAGTTTACTGTGATTGGTTTTTCCCCTGTGATGAACACAATACGGCCTCTCGCATATTAGAAAAGAAAATTCCGTCGACTTCAAAGCTATGCGTTAAAGTAACGAGTAACAAGAACCTTCAAAGAAATGTAGTGGAGTGAAAAGTACAATATTTGTATTTCAAATGTAGTGGAGTAAAAGTCATAAGTTTCCAAAAAAATAACACTCAAGTAAAGTACAGATACTCGAAAAATGTACTTAAGTACAGTACTCAAGTAAATGTACTTCGTTACTGTCCACCCCTGCTGTTCAATCAAAAACAATGCAAAAAGACACATCAATACTTATTTGCTTATTGGCTAGATAACACTGTTGGCTGTCTAACTAGATGGATATTTCAGTGTCATCTGGATATTTCAGTGTCAACTAAGTAATTTGTTGGTGAATTGACTGACTTGGGATGTGTTTGACAGAACTATGCCTGTCAGTCTAAAACAAATAGAGACAGTTATTAGATATAGTGATGTTACTCTTCAGCTCATCTTAAAACTCATCTTAAAAGTCATGGTTGTTGCTGTTGAGGGGCATGTTCTCGAATTTGGAATGGAATACTCACCCAAGCAGAATGGGTTTGTGGGATTAAAGTTGATGGCGAATTCGTGAGAAACCTATAATTTCAAACAAATACAAACACAGCTAAGAAGAGTAGAGCATATCAAACCATTAGACATGAAATACCTCTATGTGCAGCTAAAGCATGTCTGAACAAGGCCGGTGCGAATGTCCATTAACGTGTCATGATTCAATCTACATCGATAACACACCATCAAAAATAATCTACAGTCATCTAGAGGTGTTTGTAAATAGGACTTACTTGTCTCTCAAAAATGCATTTTAAATGACATTACCGAGGTGTTTATCAGTCATTCTGAGGGATTTGTTTATAGAATGGATTGTTCAGTCTTGCGTTCAGTGTTCTCCTCATCTCTAACTGTCGTTACATCTTTTCTTTCACTCTTTTGCCAGCTGTCTCATTCCTTCCCTTTAAATTCTCGCTCTTCCTCTATTCTACTCACAGGTAGAGATAGTCTGTTCTTTTTCACTCATTCTATCCATTTCTATGCCTCCCTCCCCCTTTCAAACATGTTTTTCATGGATCCAGTGCCATGGTAACGCAGATGGGATGGCAGTTGTGTAATCATAGGGATATGCATGTATTATACAATATATTCTTCATCTTTCTCTCTCGGTCTGGCTTCTACTCGACCTGCCCCTCCAGCTCATCTTTTCTGTCAACTTCTCTGTTTTCTCCTCAATTCTTGCTGTTTTTTTTTATGAGAGTAGAGTACACACACACAGACACACATACACACACAGGTACATACAAGGACATGCATTCTCACACACACACACACACACACAAACAGAGCTACATACAAGTACGAGCATTCATACACACACAGACACACAGGCACACACACAGAGTTACATACAAGTACAAGCATTCATACACACAGACACACAGACACACAGGCACACGCACACACACACACACACACACACACACACACAAAGTACAAGCATTCACATACACACACACACACACAAAGTACAAGCATTCACATACACACACACACAGAGGCATTCTCTCACCTTCCAGTCAGGAGGGAGTTGAGCTCCGAATCCGAGAGCCGGAAACATTTTGTCTCTGGAGACAGAAAGAGTGTGAACAAGAAGTTGTTTCATCCATCTAAGTGTATGTAGCCAGTAGAGTTAAAGAAGCATTTCATTCATTTGACTGGTTCAGTGTTTGAATACCACTGGAGAAAACATTCTTTTATTCTCTTTTTATGGCTTTTTAAGTCTACTGAATTTTGGTTTACTAAACAAAGTGCTCTTTTCAAATGCTCCCCATATTCTTATATCCATGACAAAGTGTTTGACCTGATATTCTTTGAATGTGACTATATGGTGAAATCTATCATATCTTTAATCCAAAGTTTGGAACAGTGCTTAAAAAAGTTCTACTCCTTAAATAATCTCTATATATGTGACTGAGGCAGCCTTGACATGGCGGACTCACGTGTCATAGTCCTGTATGATTTGTCCCACAGCCCAGATGGCAGACAGGTACTCATTGCTGCCCAGTGGATTGATATAATGTAATGATGAGGGTTCTCGTGGACTCCCATTGGACGCTGTGAAATCGATGCCAACCTACAGGTACAGACATGACACAGAGAAGAGCAATCAAACTAATATACTAGCACACCCTCCCTTACAAAAAGTACCTTAGCTCCTAAGCTAAGAGAACCTGAAAGAGTACCTGAACACTGAGACATGAACAGACACATGCCTTTTTAAGTTCAAACTAAACCTAAAACTAGACCTCGCCACAGGAAATATGTTCGTTTGTGTGTGTGTGGGGGTTGGAGGGGGTAGGGGGTTGCGACTGAATGAAATTAGATTTGACAATCGTAGCCTGCAGCTGTCACACACTAAAAGACGCCTCTTCTTTCCTGCTGTCTGCGCAGCCACACGAACCATGCTGATAACCTGTGTTCTAAAGATGTGGAATAAATACACGTCTACCCGTAAACATGTACCCTGAGGCATAGTCCTGACCTCAGATCAGAGAGGGATGGAGGAACCAAGGAGAGGAGAAGAGAGGAGAGAAAGAAAGAGAGAGAGAGAGAGAGAGAGAGAGAGAGAGAGAGAGAGATGAGAAATGACAGAATGAGGGTGCTGCTTGTGGATGACCTTGCGCGCCCTTTCGGGCCCTTAAGCGGACCACATAACGTCCGCACGGCTCAGCGTGACACACACACAAACACACACACGCGCATGCACACACACACACACACACACACACACACACACACATACTGACAGACATCCATCTGTTTTTTTCTCTTTTTCTTCTTCAAATAAGCTAATTATCTCATGCCCTGTGATGTGTCATGCTCTACAGACCCTCTGAACAGCAAACAATCTGTGCCCTCGGCATTACACACACACACACACACACACACACACACACACACACACACACACACAGATTCCGACACTCTTGGTATGTATGTAGTGTTTAAATTCATGGGTTGTGTAGTATTGTCAGGACATCAGGTCCAGATTCTGAATCCTTTACTCAAAGGAATGGGATTTTTCCCCGCCTGTTGTGTACAGGTGCAGGTCTGCAGGACCTGACAGAATTTCCCAGGATTAAACCAAACAGCAAGGAAAGTTTCAGGATTCTCCAAACATAAAAAAACATCCAAAAATCCTGTCAAACCTCTCGCTTTTTCTTTTTCCCACACACACACATACATGTGCACACACAAAAATACACACACACACACAGTCGGCTCAGATTTAGGAGAGCTGTCAAGAAAGGGATTTATGAGCCAGATTCACATTCATAACTATCTAACCCTTAGTTATTAACAGCGGGAAATAAATCCACTAAGGCATAAATGTATGCTCACGCTGAGAGCCTGGGTGATCCAGGATTTAGGCAGTGTGCTCCTTACAACATCACCATCTCTTGCACTGCTATTTAAAGCCTCACATCCGAAGGAATCTGGGTCTCTGACCATCTTCAAATGCAAAGAGCATGAGGCAAGATGAGTGCCGTCATAAATACCAGCATTATAGTGCTGTGATGTATGTCTGGAAATGTAATCAATAGAGCTTAATTCAAAGGGTCTTACGCTAAACTTTTCACCTCAAATTACTTCCCTGATTCTCTCTCTCTCTCTCTCTCTCTCTCTCTCTCTCTCTCTCTCTCTCATTGTCTCTCTCTCTCTCTCTGTCCCTCTCTTTTTTGTTTCCTCTCTCTCTCTCTCGCTCTCGCTCTCTCTCTCTCACTGTCTCTCTCTCTCTGATACCAGCTAAGGTGTATGGACTTCTGTTTCATAGCTCACTGTAACTATAGCAACCTGAGCGTTTCATTCACCTTCAGAATCTTTTCTCGCCAATCACATGCCAGAATTGAATTGCATTATATAAATAGCCATATATGGTGCCCATTGACCTGGACACCGCACAGACAAAACATATACATATGAAAATAATTTCATTCTTCACTCAGCACAATGCAGAGATAAGAATAAACAGAGGACACACAACACAGAAACAACCAAGTGACTGTGAACAGACTCCAGAACGGAATATTTCTGCCCCATTTGCGGGGGGGTAAAACGCCCCACGTGCTCTGGAAATTAAATCACAAACGTTTGATGGTTTTTCCCCTCATCATCCCCTAACCGAAATAAAACCGTGCGACCAGCAGGGCTCGGACGGCCAGATAGAGGCAGCCCTCTCTGATGTGATAAAAGAGAAACAGTTCTCTGCTAACTGGGTTAGACTGGAGACAGGAAAGCACGAACCTGAGTTTCTGGCAATAGGCAATCCAGGGATATATAAATGCGTTTACGTATTATGCTGAAGTCATGTTCACATTTTTCATACACAAGTCTCTACTTGAACAACCATAATGGGAAAAAAAGCATGTTTACACGTAGACCTAGAATTCGGTAAATGTGGTTTGGGGTCTGTGTGGGCGGTGGATTGTTTTGGTAAGTGTGAGGGCACATCCAGAGGTTTCAAACAGACAATGCAAAACAAAAAAAAAAAAAAGCGCCTGTACAGATGACATCATACTCACAGTAAACATGAGCTGACATCCGCCCAGGATATAATCCAGGAATGAGTAGTCCCGTGTAATCTGAGACAAAAACATCACATTATTATCAGGCAAATCAGATACACATACACCCATACACAGACACACACACACGATACTTGACATACACCATTCAGCATGTAGATTTTATGTGAGTTTTTTTTTTATCCATCAGGAAAAACCAAAGCAATACAACATGGTGGATGTAATCTGACAGTTCTGAATAATTGAGTCATTTTCTCATTAAATGACTGAATGCACAGGCAGGGAAGATTAAACCCAAAGGTTTTACGGTGAGGGAGTGACAGGTGTTTTGTCTCGATATTAATACATGTAATTTAATGGGGATTTAGAGCAATTACGCTAATCTCTGCCTACAGCAAATTCACAATTACAGACATTTTGTTTGTAATGAAAAAAAAAAAAATCAATTAAAAGGCTAACTCATTAGCCGTATGGAATGCTTTAATGTGCGTGTTTAATGCATATTCATACAGCTTTGTTTCTGTGCTCATTTCAGTAATTAATTCAAATGAGCTGACTAATTGGTGATTAAGAGAAAAGACAAATGGTTCTCAAGTGTTTGTCATTGGTCCTGGTTCTTTTTTTTTTTTGTCTTTTTTTTTTTATTTATTCTTTTTTTTTTTTACCTTGCATGACTTCAGAACGATGATGCCGGAATTTTTGTAATTCTTTTTCTTCTTCTGTTTTTTAGGATTAATGCACTCAAACTCAACCTGCGGTAAAAAAAGAACAAAATCCAGAGAGTTCTATTTAGTCAGCCTGGGAACATAAACAGCATATTGTTCTTACTAGCATCATTTACAACAGCCGGAATCCAATTATGAATCTTTTTTTTTTTTTCAAATTAGTCATTTTCTGCTAAAATCATGCTATTGTTTTTTTCTTCTTTGTCTTTCTCTCTCTCTCTCTCTCTCTGTCTCTATCTCTCTCTCTCTCTCTCTCTCTCTCCCCATCTTTTTTTTTTTTTTTACAGAATACCCCAGAGAGGAGCATCACAAACACTGTGTTCGTGGGTAGAGAAGTTTCAAGAATAAAATCCTTTCTATGGATCGGTCTTCAATTTGCATGTGACTCTAGTAACATCAGTTTCATAAAGCATCTTTGGTGACTCACTGCATTGTAATGCTAAGAAATGTGCCTGAAGGTTGACGGCAACACAAAGAGGAGCGGAACAATTTCAGTTATGACATCGAATACATTTCTTCCCATTAATAACTTGCCCCAGATTCACAATACCTGAAAATCAGGGGGAATGTGTCTCTATACAAGAGGAAAAGTACCTCTACATACATACTCCAACTACCGCCACTAAGAGGGAAAACAGTTCTTTTCTTCTGTCTGTGCATCAGCGACAGCTAGTACACTGTGTCTGTTCTGGTAAACAAGACAACAGCGGAATCAGAGTGATTTGCATCTCAAAAGCGCTTCTGCTTGTCTCTCTCTCTCTCTCTCGCTCCCTCTCCCTCTCTATCACTTTCTCTCTCTCATTCTCTCTGTCTCTCTATGACTCTCTCTAACTCTCTCTCTCTCTCTTGCTCTCTCTCTCTCTCTATCATTCTCTCTGTCTCTCTATGACTCTCTCTAACTCTCTCTCTCTCTCTTGCTCTCTCTCTCTCTCTATCATTCTCTCTGTCACTCTCTCTCTCTATCATGCCCCCTCTCTCTATGACTCTCTCTAACTCTCTCTCTCATTCTCTCTGTCTCTCTATGACTCTCTCTCTCTCTCTCTCTCTCTCTCTCTCTTTATCTATCACATATCTTTTTCTTTCCTCTTTCTCTCTAATTCCTTCTCACACTTCCCCTCTTATCTCCCTCCCTCATTCTCTCTTGCTCTCACTAATGTCCTTGTTTCTTCAGCTTCATTATCACATGAGGCATGCTCCAGCGAAGCAAGGTGCTGTTGCTATTTTCACTAAATCCAGAGTATACAACAAACATCGCTCCTTAGCCTCTTCAGTATTTTTGCTCTCTGTTGACTAGCCTAGCTAATGTAGTCTCCCGGTCGCAAACTTCACTCTCCTTCTCTCTTTTTTCACGTCTGTCTTATTGTCCATAGAGTAAGACCACTGTCCAGTCAACAAGACATAACAATCAACTACCAAGTGAGAAACTCAGCATTAGGTAAAGCTGTAGAGATCCCTCGACAGGATAAACTCAGTGAAATATTCAGTGAAAGGTTGTTTTTTTTTTTTTTGTCAGGTTGACCTGTCTCACCTCCTCTGAATTCTGAGCTTCAGACATCTTGGAAACTGTGGTCTGAAATTCTCCAATAAAGTCATGGCCTCCGTCATTGTCATAGTCGTAGCACAGCACCTAAAGACAATACACACACAGACACACACACACACACACACACACGCACACACATGTACGTGCGCATACACACACACACACACACACACACAAATTCAATGGGGAGCTTTGAAACACAAACACACAAAAACACACACGCACACCCAAAGATAAATAAGCACATATAAATGCCATGTGTGCTATAGCTGAAGGTGGGATTTTTTGGAGCTTTTGCTTTGTTCTACATTCATTGTCACATTCAGGGAGCTTTTTGGATTGTGACTATATGATATTTAGGACACCAGTTTCTGAATTAATGCATTTGTGATCTGTGCCCCAGGTCTCTGCAGCTGAGTTTACCATCCAAACTTAATCTTTTTTTTTATCTTAAATTTTAAAAGCAACATCACTTCTGCTCAGTTGACTTGGGCTTGATGTAGCTGATATTTTGTTGAAAACGTGGCTGCAAACCAAATTTCTGCTGGTTGGACGAATTACATTGAATTGAACTGAATTGAACTGATGTCCAGTGGACTCTGATACTACACAAATAGTAATGTAACCAAGGAACAAAATAATCATATATAGATATTATATTCCTATATTACAGCCCGCAAAACAATCATCTGATAAACCCTGAAGCCCGACCTTAATGCTCCTGTCCACATCGCCGTTACACAGAGAGATTAATGGCACAGTAAAGGGCTTCCATACAGGATCCAGAGTGTTCTTTATCACCTAGGATACGGAGCAGAACCGACAGGATTATCATAAAACACACACACACACACACACACACACACACACACACACAGTGAGCCTGTGTCTCTCCATCGCTCTCCTCTCCCACCCCTCTTGTCCTAAATTCCACCCTGTTACCTACTCTCTCTTTAATAGTGCTCTAATGAAGGGTGTACTTCATTCCAAATCCCCTTAAGGGGTCAATCTATAATCCTTGAAAAAAAAAATTACCATATGTGAGAAACACTTCAGTTTCTCTGGAGTTTCTGGTTTCTAATCAATTAAAGATACACATGTGCCCAGGCACGCACACACACACACACACACACACACACACACACACACACACACACACACACACTCACGTATGAAACATGGTCAGCATTCCAGCATACGGATGGAATAAATCTCTGCTCAAATTATAAGTGAACAGATGTTAGTATTTTATCTAAAGCTGCTGCACTGGTAGGGATATTATAGGCAAAAAAAAAAAAACTGAAGAAAGAGAATACATGTGTGTTACGGCCGCTTTTGTTCCACCAGTCTAAAGTGAATGAAAAGACAGCGATGTCATAGAGAAGGCGACAGAAACTTTCAACGCCACAAAAAACGTTCTAACAGAATGTCCTGTTTCGCCGTACTCAACAGACACTTGGCTCTCCACTGCCAGTGCCGCTCCTCTGAGATTCCTGTTAGCTCCTCCCCCTCAGTTACCTCCTCTTTAATGTTTTTTTTTTTTTTAATTTTTAAGTTTACCTCTGTCCTGTGAACCAGCATCCACTTCCCATCCTCTCCTTGCTTGTGGAATTCTAAATACGGGTCGGATTTGCCGAAGAAATCCTGAAATCCAGCACAGTGCCGCCAAAATTGTTACTGATAAAACTACACTCTGTTAAAAGCGTGGACTTTATTTTGGGTTTGAATTTGCAGCGTTTTCGCTGTAACTGTTTACCTTTTTGTCCAGCTTCCTTCCACACATGCTCAAGGTTATGATTCTGTTGTCTGACAGTTCTTGTGCCGTTATCTAGAGCGGAACATGGGGGGAAAAACACACACACACACACACACACACACACACACACAAAAAAACCCCACATGTTCAAAAACGGAGTTTGTGGCCTAGAGTTTTGTGTTATAGCTTGTTCTTTCACAGTCAAAGTCAAAGTCTAAGTTAACTTTATTGTCAATGCTGCCATACGTACAGGACATATAGAGGATTGAAGTGCATTTTCTCTCAGACCCCCGTGTATACATATACAAGTACTAAACAGAGCAACAATGGTTTAAAAGTGCTAGGATAAAAAAATACTAACAAAGTACCAAGAATTTAGACATTTATAAGTTAAGTGGGAGGTCGGGGGGGGGGGGGGGGGGGGGCTGGAGGGACAATAACAAGGCACTGATCAAGAACAAAAACTGTAGCGATAACAAATCTAGTGCAAAAAGTGATCAAAGTGGATGTGGAAACAATAAATCATCCACAGGACGAGGAAGTCGCAGCAAAGAAGAACATTTCAACAAATCAGAGAACATTCTATTTTTTTTTTCAACAAATCAGAGAAGAACATTCTAATTTTTTTTTTTCAACAAGTCAGAGAACAACATTCTATTTTTTTTTCAACCAATCAGAGAAGAACATTTTATCATGGAGGAAAGATCTGTGACCATTTGCTCTTACCGTGATAGAGCCCTTCCCTGCTGGCTTGCCATTGGCTAATATCAGTGGTCGATGGAGCTTCTTATTTGACACAATCTGCAGGTGAGCAGAGGAGCAGAGGCGCAGGTTAAAAAAAGGAAAATGTTAAAAGGAAGAGAGCTGAAAAACCTGGCATTTTGGATACTAAAGCAGAGAAACTGACACCATACAGCAGACAATGATGTCCAGAAAACCTGACTTTTACTAGATGTGAAGAAAAGCACAGAGTGTCCTTGTATTCTCTTCAGGATGTGCCAGACGGTTCGTAAGGTTTTTTTTAATCTGAATATTTGAGGGAATAAGAACTATATATATATATTTTTAAAAATGGCTCTGTGCTCCAGATAAACGTAAGCTTTGAGAGGGACACAGGAGTTAAGGGTTAGGCCGTACCACCCCCAGGGTGCAGGTGAATTCACCCAAAAAGTCGTGTTCGTAGAGCTGTGTGCTGCATTTGTCTTCGTCAAACATGGCAAACTTGAGCTTCTGAACCTCCTCAAAGTGGTAGTCCACCTGGAACTTCACCCCAAACACTGGGTTCAGGTTATTTACCGCAGTCTCTGTCCGACCCAGCTGCAAAACCACGGGATAGAGAATGAATAAACGTCATGGCATTAAAACCATAAACAAAACACATTATCACTATTAAACAAAAAACACCACGCACTTACACCAAAACAATGCCCTAACACTATTATAGTCAACATGCCACCATGTCTCTCTCAGAGAGAAAGAGAGGGAGAGAGAGAGGGAGAAAGAGAAAGAGAGAGAGAGAAACTGAAAACTATTCCAAGTACTGTAACCAGCAGAAACGTTTGGGTTACATGACCTACTTGTTACCCTGTCCGCTTTGTAAAAGAAGAGTTCTAGGAAGAAAAAAAACAAACAAAAATAAAAACAAAACAAAAATAAAAACAAAAAACAAACAACACCAGAAGTAAAATGTTACATACATCAGTGTCTTGCATTGCATGATGACAAGAGTGCTTTTCGTAACTGGTAAACAAATACAAAAACAGCGAGAGGAACCTGGGTCCTGGATAAGATGCACAAACACACACTCTGGCCAGCAGAGATAAGGTTTTTTTTACAACAGAAATGCCATTTTTTTAAGGTATGTAGGGACAACAGTATCTCTAGCTGAAGCTGGAGAGAGAGAAGAGGCTTGAGGAGAGAAGAGAGAGTATGGTCATGTAACTAAACTGATTCTAACATGACAGGACAAAACTGGAGGCTCTTCTTGTGTAAGCTGACAGTCAAATGACACAACATGACAGTGCAAAAAGATAGAACACCACACCCACGCACACACGCATGCACGCACGCACGTGCACACACACACACAACCCTACACACACACACACACACACACTTGCAAAGTACTATGATAAGGGGGAAAGAGCTAAGGAGGTTTCTGTTTTTGGTATGGTTCCTGTGTCTTAAGGTCTGTGACCGAGGGCAAAGGTCAAGACTTGGTCAGAAAATCTTGATACTTGAAAATAGCACAGTCAAAAACACTTTCTGTGTGAGATAACAGTCAAAAATGGTTTTGCTGCCACAAACAATCCTCAGATCAGTACCTCTACATACATACATGTCCACTTGTGTCAGACTGAGCTGAACTTTGAACTTTGACATCACACAGTGGAACCAATAACATCAATAAATGTTCTTCTCCAAAAGATGTCTCCAGGTTTTACTCTTCACCAAGATCCAACAACATCCAGATACATACACACACACACACACACACACACACACACACACACACAAACACACCTCACACACACACACTCACACTTTTGACTTCACACACACGCATTATAGATAAACATCCTTTACTTAATTGTTCACATTTTCTCTCCTCTCCTCTCTCACATTTGCTGGCTGTCATCCCTTTTTCCCCGTCAAAGCCCTTCGATGATGACACCCTTCAGCGCGGCGCGATTTAGCCAATCCCCTTCTGTCACAGATGGCACATACAACACGCCCTCTGACAAGAGCTTCACAAGACAACAAATCTTCCCTCTTTGTTTAAAACATCTTTTACAGTATTTTGTGGTTTTGTGTGTGTTTGTGTAACCGGAACCAGTTAAAAGCTACAGTGTTATCTGATCACATTGCGCAATAGGTTTTTCTCTAGCTAATGTGATGTGACACTGATTAACAATCAAACATATCATATCAATATCAACTATAAGAAAAATATATGTCGATCACATCCCTCAAATATTTTCCACTGAATTTGTTTATATGCATCATTCCTCGCTTTCACCTTTTTCCAACTTTTTTTTTGTAAATGTTATTAAAATCTGATTAAATAGTACAACCCTAACACTTATGAAATGGAATATTCCTAACCGTGAATCAGTCCTGATGACATGACTCCATTTTCCTTCATTTCTCTCTTAATTTTAAATCGATCTCTCGTTATTTCACTCTTTCTTTCTCTGTGTCTGTCCCCCTTTCTGTCTCTCTGTCTGTCGCTCTGTTTCTCTCGCTCTCTCTCCCTCTCTTTATCTCTCTCCACCTCCCATTCACTCTCTCCATGCATCACTGTAAAAACATGATTCTGATTCCTTTGTTTCCCCTGGGTGTTGCCATGGTAACATGCCTATGAGAAACACTGGTTTCATATTTAGGCTTGCCCTATTGACCAGGCCTGCAGCAATCTCACACAGTAGGCTGGAGCTCTGTAAGGGCCATCTCCCATCAGAGAGAGAGAGAGAGAGAGAGAGAGAGAGAGAGAGAGAGCAGGCAGCAGTGATACATACACACACATGCTAACTCACACATGCATCACACACACACACACACACACACACACACACACACACACACTCAGAAACACATACACATGTGCTCATTCAAATATGCATCAGTCACTCGCATACAGATACACACACATACACACACACACAGAGAGCACCCCTTGGATTATGGCCAGTATTCTACTAACAGACCTACCTGATATTTCATTTCCATAAAAACCATTCACCTCCCTCACCTCTTACCTCATCCCAGCTTTATTCTCCTTCCAAACCTTGCTCTCTCTCGCCTACCTGCTTCTCCTTTTTCATCTGTCTGTCTCTACTCATCTTCCTACACCTTTACTTTCTCTTCTTCTCTTCTTCCTCTCTCTGAAAAACTTTTTCTTCTTCACCCGTTTCACCTCACCCTTTCACACTCCTCCTCTCTCCTAACCCCAGGCTTCATTAGACTGTGGGTCCTTTCTTCTCCTCTGCTTCCTTGTCTTTCATTTTTCTTTCTATTCAGCTGTATTACCACATCCCCCTTTTAATCAAATCCAGCCTCCATCTCTACCTCCATCCTCCTCTCTATCAGTTTACCCGCTTGATCTCCGACTCTCCAATCTCTCTCTTCATCTCTATCTCTCTCTCCATCCTTCCTCCTTACCTCCACCCAGTTGCCATCCACCTCCTGGAAGAGTACGCAGAAAGGGTCCGACTTGGAGGCCACGTCCCGGTCCAGCAGGTTGGAGCCACACACAGAGAGCTCCACCTTTGTGACGCAGTGTTGGGGCCCGATGGCAGGCCCTGCGTCGGGCCCCGAGCCCAGAGTATAGGCCATACAGGCAGGAGTCCCTGTCCGTCCACAGCCTGAGAACACACACACACACACACACACACACACACACACGTTGTTACAGAGTATAAACACCTTTAAAAGGCTTTTCTCAGTGAAAGTGTTTAACACCATTCAGTTCGCACTTTCTTCTGTTAGTCCCATGCTAATATCTGAATTTTCCACATTTACACCAACATTAGACCTACTAGAAATCCAACATTTACACCAATACTAAACCTACTATAAACCCTATACTTAAACCAATACTAAACCTACTCCACCTCTACATTTACACCAATACTAAACCCACTTTAAACCCTACACTTAGATCAATACTAAACCTACTATAAAGCCTCCATTTACACCAGTGCTAAACCTACTTTAAACCCTACATGTACACTAGTGCTAAACCTACTTTAACCCCAACATTTATACCAATACTAAACTGTTCCAGCTCCATGCTAACACTAATAGAGCTGCATTTCCTTGTCCTCAAGCAGTCCCTGATCTACACATATTTGTTTTTAAAAAAAATCTGAATCCAATGTCTAGAGTAAATATCTGATAATAAACGTATAACTGACAAGTAGGTGTGTCGGTTCACAACGGACATAAAGATACACACAACACAGAGGCCTGAGAACCAGGCAGAAAAACATTACAGAGACAAGTGAACTTTCCATGGAACAGACCTAAACCGGCCAAAAAAAATCCCATGGAGAAACAGAGAATTTAACATTTACTGCTCTGCGTTTCCCAGTACAGACCCTTCGGAGTGGACAGACCCTGTGCAACATGCTGCTTGGGTTATATGACATAGTGCCTTGTTCAAAGTAGCCCTGATGAGGTTACACAGTGAAAAACCAAAAAGATAAACTGGGAAACACAAAAACGAGTGTGACACATAATGTCAACAGTCAGAGGAGAACTGGTCTAAGCGGTTCTGAAAGAAAATACCTCACATACCTGACACGTATTTTATGTCCAGTAACATAGAATCTGTAAATCTTCAGTGAATGTACACAGATCAGCTGAGTTAAATATACAGAACTCTGTTGTACACATACACACATATGTATGCATGTACACATGTATACACTCTCCCTTTCTCTCGCTCTCGCTCTCTCTCTCTAATGCACACACACGCAAACACACACACACACACACACACACACACACATACATACATAAAATCATAAAATGGAAAACCTAACTTCTAAATGTTGACTCTTTCGATCACCAGTGCGTTTCAGAGCTGTGTCATGAGGCTGCCCTATGGCCCTTTGTTCTGGTACCAGGTGGAAGGATGTTAGATGTTCAGAGAATTAAAAGAGATTACTTAATCACAATGTCTATTTTTCTGCTTAGTTGATGAAACAGGTCTGTTTGTGTTCGTCTTTTTTCAACAGGACATTTTGTCCAGAAACAATTTCACATACAATGCTCACGATGATGTTACTTGGAAGTGGAGAGTCGGACACACACAGAGACACACACACATACACACACAGACAATACACATAGACTCAGACATAGATCAAGAACGTCATGCCAGGACATGAGGAACACAGCAAGGGCTCTTGTTGCTAAGATACTGGTGTGCTAACACAGCTCCCCTTCTCTCTCTCGTTCTCTCTTTCTCTCTCCCTCTCTCACTCTTTCTTTCTCTAACCCTCTCATAGAGAGAGCGAGCGAGAGAGAGAGAGAGAGAGAGAGAGAGAGAGAGAGAGTCAGTCAGACAGATAGACAGACAGTGATTTACATTGCTAATGTCCTAAGAGATTACTAAAATTGAGGATAAAACACTCAATACAAAAATAAAAAATATTTTATGAACTACAAACAAACCATGGTGCTAATAACTCTAACAGCATGTCTACAGTAATGTATAACATTCCAACACACACGTAAACACACACACACACACACACACACACACACACACCACAACACTGCAGCCTGATCTGTGGTATAACATCATACCAGTATAGATACATTCCTTAACACACCCATATATCATCAAACAATTTGTAGTACACAAACTCAATATGTACAAAAGGTTGATACTTCCTTATATCATTAATAATGCAGAGAGTGAATTAAACCCATTTCAACTTCGTAAACATCCCAATGAATTCAAACAGCATTTAGATTCCACCACCCAGTCCTTCCAGACTTTCAGACTAGACACATTCGGCGGAGACTGTGGCATCACGCAGCCTTCACCTCAAAACCCCAAAGCTCCAGTGTCATTTTGAGCATAATGACACACCCGTCATTTTTCAGTTCTCACTGCAGCAACACGGAAGACACACACACACACACACACACACATACACACACACACACACACAGAGCAGAGCAAATGATTAAGACCACACCTGCTTACCCACTGGAAACTGTCTCATACTTTGGAAAAGGCTTTGTAAACACTACTTTCACTACCACGCTTAATTACCTGTCGCTGTGTTCTTCCTTTGCGGCATCTTTTTTCATTTCTATTCCAGATTTTTCCTCTGAGCACTAGACAGATGCACTCTGACTTTTTTTTCTTTTTTACAGACTTTAGACAGATTTACATGTGCAAAGTTTATTTTATTTTATTTACTTGCACTCCCATATCAGTAAATTAAAATGTTCCTTTTTTTTTTTTTTTTTTGAAAAGTCAGCAGCAAACTATGATGTTGGAAACATCAAATTGATAGGTACAACTGATACCAACTGGAGGACTCGTTGGTTCAATTTGCCGATTTGATTTAAAAAAAGAAGTGCATGGCTAATCTGACAAAACAAAGATATTTCCAAGAGAAGCTAATCCATACTATTAAGTAACAGATCAATACAGTTTCTCATTATAGTCTAAAGCCCTCGGCTCACCTCAGGCTCATTCACTTATGAATCAAAACGATACACTAACACGAGTCTAGAGAGGCTTTGTGAGCGAGGGCTGACACATTTCAGCTTGGGCTCTTTTTCCAAGAATTAGAACAAACAGAAGCGCTGATATTTTTTATTACAGCCTTGTGACATGTTCTTACTACTGATCAATCTTGTTCCCTTGGATGCTTCTTGGGAGATCTAATTCAACGGTCTTCCAAGAAAGTCGTACCACCCTTGCAGCTGAAAATCTTGACTGAGATGTCCTAATGGTTTTATGTATGTAACTAATAAAGTAAAGGGGCAAACTGGTAGAGAAGACACTGCAGAGAGAAGGCAAATAAACAATACATCATGTTTCATTCACTGTCGTTTTAGTAGCCTGTTTTTTGTCAGGTAATCTTACTTATTGGATTAAATGTCGTCATTCACATAATTATTCATTTGATACTCACAAGGACAGGAAAATAAAAAGAATGAAGACAGTATTTAAAGTACAAGAAAGAAAATCTTTAATGATTGTCTTTCTCCAATAGGGGCTTTTCCATGCAGGATAACATGTCAGAGGCTGGGTGTGCTCTAGAAAGTAAATGGATAAGAAGAAAGAGAGAGTAATAAGAGAAACTAATGAGTAAAATGAGAGACTGAGAAAGTAAGTGACAAAGAGAGAGAGGGAGAGAGGGAGAGAGAGAGAGAGAGAGAGAGAGAGAGAGAGACAGAGAGAGAGAGACAGAGAGAGAGAGAGATGATGCTGTATGGTCAAAGGAACCAAAACAAATCATATTCCTATAAAGTGTGCGTGAAGGAGTCTGCATCCCGTGGGACAGAGAGACAGACAGGCAGACAGACAGACCCCCCCCCCCACCAACACACACACACACACACACACACACACACACATACACGTACAAATGGCACTGTACACAGAACAACTGCCTTAGGGTTTCTTGCTAAAGGAGACACCTTTTGTAAGTGATTTCTGGTGCATCTCCTGCCGTAACAGAATGCACAGCCTGTATCTGAGTTCTCTGTATCAGTCATCGTTGAACTTCACACGAAACTGGATGTAACTGCTGATCTTTAGTGCATCACTGCATCCTTCACTCCTAGGTCTGATGGGTACAAATGTTTTTTTAAGGGTGTAACTAAAGAGAAGGAGCAAGAAAGTAAAAAAAAACTGACAGAGTGAGAGAAGGAGTGTGTGAGAATGAGAAAGAGAGTGTGTGAAAGTGAGAGAATGAGTGTGTGTTAGTGAGAGAGAGAGGGAGAGAGAGAGAGAGAGCAAGCAAATAAAATTGTTCTCTTTTTTTGTGGTCACTGTGAAATGCAGTATATGCACTCCAGTTTGTCACAGAGACATTGTGTTGTAATTCACAGCAAAGACAATCAACAACCTGAACAGATGAACATCTGATCATGCAGTCTGACTGTACAAACCATGCTCTTTCAGGAGCATTTATGCACAGACAGGCAGAGGCCACAGTGCCTAGCTTATTTTGGTCCATTAGTGTAAATTCTAATGTTAGAGGCATTGAGGGCAGTGCAGAGGAGGAGCAGGAGGAGGAGGAGGAGGAGGAAATGACCCATGCTTAGAGGAACTGAACCTGACAACCACTGCCCATGCTGTGGGATGTGAACCAGACGGTGATATGTACAAGAACCTCACAGTAATTTCGAGACTGGGACAGACAGGGTCACAGAAGACCATTTTTTTTTTACAGGAAAACTTCATGGTCCACTAACTGTTACAATCTTAAATACATTTAAAAAATAAATTTTAAAAAAACATAGTTGAGAACTTGTGTCCATGGCAATTAGGCGCCCGCCCTTACCTCAGCGCTTTACAGAGCAACGGAGAGAACTGATGTTGAGAAAGTGTCAGGATGGTACAGACGTACTTTTAAATTATCCGTTTCCTGCTGTTATCATTACGCTTAGCTTAACTTGACATGTACTGGGAAAAACAAACTACGCCATACAACGTGATTGACACTGTAGCCTACACGCTCATAATCTGAGCAGCTCTTTAAAATGCCTATCTTGAACGCTCCATCAGAGGATGAAGTTGTGAGAAAACGTTGTTTCTCTAGCGCCGACACACACACACACACACACACACACACACACTCGTCCCCTGTTGCGGTTGCTGTAAGAGTCCTTTCCCTTCCTCACCCTGACAGGTCTCTTTTCTGTATTACACTCCTGAGTGCTACTCGCAGCTGTACCGCTGCCTCTGCCTAGTTCTAAAAAACAGAATGCGTAACACGAATCCCTTCCTCAAAGTGAAAATGAAAAATATATTTGGTGGAATTGAGCAAAGTGGAAAAGACGACCCAACTGAAGCAAACCTGTCCTTCCTAAAAAAAAAAATGTCTGAACTTTGGTCAATTAGCCGTTTCAGTTTGTAAGGACTATTCGTATTTGAGGTACGCGCGCTCTTGTTAATGTGCGCAGCGACAAGAGGCAAATGTTTTCGTTTTTTAAAGTCAGTCCAAATGTCGGCTGTCGGTAAATAAATGCACGACTGTGCGAGGAAATCGGTGTTCATATGTCAACAATTTGTGCATTAATTCATTCTCAGGGAGTCATATGTTGTCTTAATCAATCAAAGGTGCAGTCGCTACAGGACGCAAAAATTCTCATTCATTCTGCATGTCCAAGCCTGAACGAGACTTGACAGGGAGTTCCAATCCATCGCTGATCGCCAAATAATTAATTATAACAAAGTCAGGTTTTATTGAGCGAGTTAATAACCTCCTTCAAGAAAAACACGAAGAATTCTATACTTACCCCTTTAATGTAGCTTGGAATTGGTTCTTTAGTTCTGCCAGGCTACTTAACCCTCCTCCTCTATTTGATGCAATACAGTGTTTTCAAAAGTGATGCTGTTCTCGTTTCATTGTTAGCAAAAAACTGAAGCAAAAATACCCCGACGCAATGAGAAAAGTTACAAGCTGTCAAGAGGACGACTCGTCGAAGTGAACAGCTGTAAATTACCCACCCTCTGTACCCTCCGCCCGTAAGAGTTAAGGGCGACAATAGAAGTGTTGCTCGACTCACGAGGCGCTCACAACTCAGTCTGGACTACAGCTAGCAAAACACGTTCACGCAAACATCTGCTGATAGACCGCAGAGCTTAATTACTGGCGCTTAACTGCACTTCAGAAACGAAAGCAAAATTAGCGAATCGAGTGTTCTGTGTAAACAGCTACGATTAAGGTTTGAGTCCTGAATGCCGTGTGGTGTTGTATTCCAAATTAGATGCCAGATTTTATTCGTCACCCCACTTGACGTGTTTTCCTAAGGGACACACTGAGGCCAGATTGAATCGGGAGAAATATGCAGTTTTGTTCAGTTCCAGGGGCTACCTGATCAACGCAATAATGACACTCTTCATTATTATATAGTCTACATATTCTGTTATTTGTTCTGAAAGCACAATATGAAGTGGATGACACAGAATCTAATATAGTTTACGAAATTAGTGCATCACTGAGAAATTATAAATCAGAGGCTAGTTTGAGAAAGAATGCAATTCAGTGTCAGGTAGATAACAAGCATGTCTTCAAGATTACAACCACTGTCGATAAAATTTGAATTTCTTTACAGTTACTGAACCAGGCCTATGCGAACTGATTAGATACATTTTATTGCGATCCATTGAATGACATGAGTTCATAAGTACAAGTTTAGTAACATTGTATTCAAAGGAATTGTACTGTCCTCTGGTGGTGAAAATTGGGAAGTGCAGCGGATCTGTGTAAGAACGTAGTAAGAACGAGATCGTGCGTAAATTCTGCCTAATAGTTTCCATTTCAGAGTTATATTCACTAATACGTATTGGAATTCCAGTCGATCCGAGTGAGCCAGAGGACGAGTTGAGTCGAGATATTTAGAGAAGGTACTCCAATTCATAAAGGATCTGTTTATCGCCTACTTTGTCTTCATCTTTGTCTACACACACACACACACACACACACACGCATCCATATAGTTCAAAGAGTTCAGCCCCCTTGAATATTTCCCAATTCTGTCATGGTACACACTAAATTCAATATTTTCCCACATTAAAGGAAACTTTTAAAAAACATTTTTTTATAAGGAAAGGTTATCCTCACACAATTTAGTTAGTTTCCATGATGCACCAAACTGAGTTCAGACACATCCAGTTTGTGAGATCACTCTAAGAATGGGTGGAACCCTTGTGTGATAAAGCACTGTTACCATGAAGAAAATGAACGAGAGCTGTCCTGATGGCCCAGCTAAGCAGAGAGCTTGAAATTCAGTTAAAACGGAATGCTCTGAATTTTTAAAAACTGTTTTTCTCTCCTGTTACTATTCAGCTTTCTAATCTTCAAAATGTCACAACTTGGCTTCTGACTTTCTACAAAACCGTGATGTGAAGTTCCTTGCGTTGTCATACCAAAGTCAGGACTTGAATCCCAGTCCCGATTGAGAATCTGTCATAAGACTTCTAAAATGATCTCTTCACTGACACGGCATGGAAGATTCCTGTTCACTGACCAACTTGAAAGAGTTAAAGTAAATCTATGAGGAAGAATGGCCAAAAATCCCACTATCTACATATGTGAAGCTCATGAAGACATGGCCAGAAAAAGAGAATTTGACCTGGATCTGGTCCAAACCAACCTGAGGATCCAGCTCAGAAAGAGCAGAGAGAAGAATAAGTTTCCAGTGAAAGTGACTTTTATCAGAGAGAGAGAGCCCAAGCCGTTTGAAGCCTTGTAGATGCATCACTGAAATGAGAAATGAGACCTATGACTAATTATCTGTGTTTGCAAATGCTACGTATGAGAGACTTTTTTTTTTTGGATCGTGTGCCTGGTAAGACTCTGCTTGTTCACGATAACCTCTTTTGGATTGTCCCTTGTCAACCTGTTTGCCTGATTTTGACTGATTTTCCACACCTGACTCTGGCCTGCTTTTTGGATTCTGTTTTTGGACTTTGTTTTGGACTTGTTCTGCCTGCATACTGCTTTTTCCCTGTTTTGGATTTTTTTTTTGTCTTTTTGCTTGGATTTATTGTGCTTTTGGGATTTTTTTAAATTTATTTTGTAGTAAACCTATTGAACTAATTCTTGTGTAGCTCTGCACTTATGTCTCCGTCGGTCTCTGGTAGCTGAGTAGATAAGCGCTTGACCAACACCTCAGTGACCTGGGTTCAATTCCTATGCTGGAGGGGGGGCACAATTGCTAGTGCAGTGCTGTTGCCTATGTGTCCTCCAACACTGATGTGCAACAGAGCGCTGTGTGCATGTGTACCTGCCGCTGAGAACCGATTTCATCCTGCAGCTTTTGGAAGACACCAATACCATAGGGAGAGGGGGTGTGTGACTTTGAGGTATAAGCTATGACTTAATTAGAAGATGTTTGACTCATATAAAATCATAACTACATAAAAAATAATAGTAATAAAAATATTTTTAAAAATCCCATCTGTTCAGTGTTTCTGTCTGTTCAGTTTTATTTACTATACACAGCATACATCCCCTAATTACTACACTTTCCTCTTCTTCTTCAACAACTCACTTTTTTTTTTTTTTTTTTTTAGGCTGCGTCTTAACTCAACTTCACCCCGAGGTAAGGATGCCACTGTTGCACGATTGTCATAACAAATCTTAAGCAGTCATCACAGTTTGTCTAGTTTGTCAATCACAACATAGTAATGTCTTTCTGAATTGTGGTGTGATATGATTGATGTAACAGGTTGACATAATACCTTCTGTTGGACAAACATTTAGGGCTAAAGCATTGTCATGACAATGAGGTCTTACTGGAGCTGTTCCTACCAGCTTCAGCTAACTGCTTTTACAAGAAAAACAAATGAAGGACTAAATTGTTCCCAGGAGGACAGTTCAGTTTGTTCAACCATTAATCCAGGAATAAGACACTGCTATGCTTTCACAGTATGCCCTCTGCTGGTGATTAACATTATTACATTCTAACCTGTTTAGGACCTACGAACAGAGGGCAAATTGGAGGGAGAAAACATTCCTTAGAGACTCAATAAAAATACACAAAGTGCATTTTTCAAGAGTTGAACAGACACATATGTTTAGGATTCATAAAGGACAAACATATTCAGGATTCATGCAGAAGCATTAAAGCAATAATGAAAACCGAAACAATAGTTTAGTGCTCTTGTTTCTGTAGTTTTATTCAGTTCTAAGCAGATTCTCTATATCTGTTCAAGTATTCCACAGTGCTCATTCTCCTTGACTAAACCAACATTCATTTTTTTCTGTTCTCCTCAAACCCTCTCTTTCTCTCTGCTATTGCACAACCTCACTTTATTACACATTCAAATCACAATCAGCTAAAATCATTTTTTCTTTCTTAAAATTATTTCAGACTAAAGTGAAACAAAATGAAAGTTCTAAATCAAATTGACTTCGTGCCAACAGTTCTCTGAGAATCACAGTAAAGGAAATGTATCCATATTTAAACATCCATAGTACATATCTGTTAAATGAGTAATTGGCTAAGGTCACAGGTAATGTTCTCTGTAGATATGTTAATGCTCTCCATGTTACTACACATATTTCAGTCTATATGTACATATAATTGTGTTTATGCTTCTGTACATTCCTGTTGTTTCAAATCATGTTTTTTTTCCATCTGATTATTTTCAAGGAAACTCAGTTATGATTTACATACAATGCTTTAATTTATGCTCTTAATCCATGGGCATAATTTTTAGGTTTGATTTTTCCAAAGTCAGAGGAAAGGAAGCAGAACGTTGATAAATCTGTAGCTTTCTACGTGAAATGATGTTGAAAAATAGACAACTTTGGGTTAAAAATTGAAGAGTCTTCTGTGTTTTGTGAAGCCCCTTAACCTTAGAGAGCCCCTGATTAGACAAGAGAAGTGTGGGATGGCCTAGGCCCGTTTGTATATATGAACAGTTGAGTTGCAGTTGGGACAGTGGTGGTGTACATCTTTGCACGAGTCTACACAGAAAGGAATCAGGCAGCAGGGCCAGCACCTACACACACACACACACACACACACACACACACACACACACACACACACACACACAGGAGAGAATGTTTAACACTCTGAGTAACAGGTTTACACACCAAAGTTACAGAATATAATAAAATAAACTCACATCTCTTCTCTCCCTCTCATTTTCTCTCTCTATCTCTTTCTCTCTCCCTCTCATTTTCTCTCTCTGTCTATCTCTTTCTCTCTCTCTCTCTCATTTTCTCTCTCTGTCTATCTCTCTCTCTCTCTCTCTCTCTCTGTCTATATCTCTCCCTCTCTCTCTCTCTCTCATTCACGTTAACACACTCTGCTTTTCTCCTCCTCTGCCAAATCAGTTCAGGTTAGAGTGTTTTACTGGCACGACAAAATTATTCATTTTTCTTACAAAAGCAGCAGTAAATGATTTTAGGACACTGCACTTTGAAAACAGGAATGTAACACAAAGTCCAACCTGACACTGTTCATTCTGTTACTGTTATCATTAGCCTTTACTCCTGTATGAAGTCTTAGCCCCGACCCTTCATTCTAATCTCCTTCTTGGGTCAACTTGTACATTAAAAAAATATCATACATAATATTAATGTGCTCTAAAACCTGCTCGAACACAAGTGCCTCATCTTTCTCATTTAACCTTCACCTAGGCTGAACACTGATGTAGATTAAAATACACATGAAAAGGGAGTAGCTTCTTAGGAGATGGGTAGAACAGGAAATGTATTTACAGGAAGATGCCAAGTGTAGCACAGGCGAGCCAGGTGAGTAGACCATTCTGGTGCTCAGTCAAAGTCAAGATCTGCTGCCGGCAGTGGGGGCAAAAGGTCTGGCCTGACACATCAGTCAGTGCAGGGGGTTGGACCACAATTGTGGTGGCTATAGCTTAGGAAACACACACACACACACACACATTGTAACCATTATGTTACCACATTCTCTTAAAAACACTGTAACTTTGGTGATAATTAGAGCCCGACGGATAAATCGGCATGCCGATATTATCGGCC
The DNA here is from genome assembly GCF_902362185.1 of Chanos chanos. Classification (NCBI taxonomy): domain Eukaryota; kingdom Metazoa; phylum Chordata; class Actinopteri; order Gonorynchiformes; family Chanidae; genus Chanos; species Chanos chanos. Next base: position 7,728,207 of record NC_044507.1, read on the forward strand.
GATATGAGCTGATTGCAGATAAATCGGTATCGGCATTTATAATGGACGATAAATGACTATTAAAAAAGAGATGGAAGATGGATCCTTCAACCATGTTGACATTCAAGTCAGCCATTCCTGGTTTTGCCACAGGAACGTGAAAGCCGGTACAGGCAGTCAAACATCAAAATTACGTTTAACGGTAGTTGAGCGTTGTAGATTAAGCTGTTGACAAACTTGATTTATTTATGGTTTATTTATGAAATAGCGTGGCAGTTGTAACGAGTAAACAAACAACGGTCCTATCATTTCTCCCTCGTCACTTCTAAAATTTCTCTGCCAACAGGTTACCCACAAAGCTAGCTAATGCCATGTTTATCAGTGGAAGACTGGTAATGTTAATGAGCGATTAAACTGTAGCGTTTAACTTATTCTGCCTAAATGAAGCAATGGTATATATATGCAACTCGCATGTCGGTAGTTACATTCTGGAAATTATTAAGCCAGAAGGGAGGCGTAAAAAAAAGTGAACTGAAATAGTATCTAACATGACTTAGTAGCCAAACAAAGTTGTGTAGTGTGAAATCCCAAAGTCACAAGTCCTCGATATGACATGACTACAGTCATGTAGTATTAGATGCTTTCAACAGCAGCGTTTACTCTAGCTCACTGTATCAGTTTACTGCATTGTTTATCAAAAATTTAATATATTTTGTTGTGCTTTTGTTCAAAGAATTATTTATGACAATAAAACAAGTTTACTTTTAAACTGCCTTATGTCATGTTGTCTTGGTGAGGACTTTTAAATAACTACACATAAACAAAGCGTTTCGCTAGTATTTCTGAAAAAAAAAAAAGGAATATCGGCCAATATATCATTATCGGATTTTCAAATCTTCAAATATCGAAATCGGTATTGGTCTGAAAAATCCTATATTGGTCGGGCTCTGGTGATAATGCATTCACACATGGACATAGACGCACAAGTGTCTGTATATAGTGTATTTGTTTTCAATGACAAGTGGAGATACAGCACTCTGTCTTTCTTTCTCTCTTTCTTTCTTTCTTTCTTTCACCAAGGAAATAATCATAGGCAATTACACCGATGAAATAATTACAGGCAATTATACCATAAACAACAACAACAAAAACATACACTGTAAAAATCATGTAAATATTAGAAATAATTTACTGGCAACAGAGCCATGAAATATAAACAGTAAATTTGATATGAACAGTAAATTACTGTGTTATTGTAAATGAATAGCATTGCATTGCTGTAATATTTCAGTCTTGTATGCAAATCATGTTGTTATGACCCTGAGTCATAAATAGTCATAAATGTGTATTATTTTGTGTGCTGTTGTTTTTCTCCCCCTGCCTGTGTGTGGTGCTGTTTCCTCCCCTGTCTGTGTTTTCCCCGTATGTCTCTTTAATGTGTTACTCTGCAGGTGGTGATCGAGGATTGGCCCATGGTTGACGGCGCCAGTTTTAAAAAGACGCGCCACCCAGATGCCGGTTGCCTCTCGTTTTGTCCTGGCCACTTTGTCCGTGTCCGTTCATTTGCGATTTGATAACTAGTTGTGTGTGTTTCGAGAAAGATTCGTTGTATGTGTTTTCGAGAAAGATTCGTTGTATCGTTTGTAAAACTTTATTTGTGCGTATGTGATTTTCGTGGTTGTAAAATAGTTGTAAATATTTTCGTGTTAACTGTTCGGGTAGTGGTAGGGGGTGGGAAGCCATTTTTGTTGGATCTTCTTTTCTCCTGTTTTTCGTTAGGGAGTCAGGGAAGTTTTCTGTATTTTCTTTTCTCTTATTTTCAGGAAGTAGGTTATTTAGTTTGTAAAATATAGATTGTTTTGTTTGTCGTTTTGGCCGTGCTCACCCCCGAAGCTTTTTACTACCACTTCTGTAAATAAATCACTTTTTGGATTATAATTCGTGGGCACGGGTCATCACTGGGTACAGGAAAAGGGGGGGTCACTTTTGTTATGCTCGGTACCCCTAGGCTGGGCGTAACAATGTTCTTTCTGCAAATGTATATTTTACAGTATTCTACTGTTCATTTCATAATTTTTAATACTAATAACTATGAGACTGTTATGCAAATATAGTTACTGCATATGAAGATTGACACTGTGCTCTCTAGATCTGTCCATTACTAATGTAGCACCCCTGTCCAATCGGTGAGGGCCCCCTTTCAAAACAAGCCCTTGCTTTCCACGCCCAATTGTCTTCGGTTGGAAGCACCACTACAGTAAATCAACATAAGTCTCTGCAGGACAGCGACTTTTGCACTGCGACATCCGAGCACATTAAAGATTTGTACTACTTTGATATCTTCACTTTATTTTCATTTCCTGTCAGCTTTTGCAATGCACTCTCCAATATTTACATTCAGCGAATCAGTCAACACACTATCTCCAAAAAAATATGTAAAAAATCAATAAGTGATATCAGGAATGGTGCAGGGTGTAATTCGTGGTTCTGATAGCTGGATGTCACCAGTAGGCATATAGAAAGAGCTTGTCACTCACCTCCCTGGTGGGGAGCAGGATAGCCACCTGCAGCTGGCTGGACTGCTGGCTGGACTGGATATCCAGTCTGGGCAGGGTATGAGGGAACTGGGAACCCTGGCTGAGGAGCCACATTCATACCGTTGTAGTGTTGAGGGGGTCCTGGATAGGGTGGTGCATCATGGGGTCCTAAGCCTTTCTCCATATTTGTGTTTCTTTAATTTTTCCTCTGGAACAATAAAGAAGTCAGTGATTAGTGTCAGGGAAGTTGACAAACTTGTAAATTTTCATCACAAGTCACTTTGTCAGCGACAAACGATCACATGTATCGTCTAAACATCATTCAAATATTAATCAAGTACACCAGTCAAATTTCCTCCTGGCCTAAAGTCAGTTTTTAAAAGACTAAAAAATACTTGCTCTAAATGTATATATATGGATTAACGGCTTTTTTGTCTGTAAGCAATGACTAATGTCAGTCCACTGCGCCCTAATACAACATCCTTTTTCAAATGAACACTGTAAAAACCATCCGTTGTTTTTATGGATGCCAGAATAATTCTGTAAAAAATATAGTAAAAACGTAAACAACTTTACAGAACAACCTGTAAATTTTACAGTTTAAAACTGTTGTAATTTACAAAAAATTACAATTTAAACCGGTAAGTCCAAGAGCCTTTAAATAGGAAAGTGCAGGTGTAACCTGTGTTTTGCAGACCAGTGGTTCTCAACGTCAGTCCAGAGAACCCTCTGTCCTGCACCTCTTTGTTTTAACTCTTTATTATCACAGTTAATCAGCGTTAATCAAGGGCTTGATAATTAATTGATCAGTGCAATCAGGTGTGTCAGTCCTGAGTACAGTCTTCATCTTAACATAATTTTACTCTAGGCCTATTTGTACATATTCCTATCTATAAAGTGCAACATATGAAATTGTAAAATGCAATACAGTTTGTTTCTGTATAAAAGAATCTACCTGAAAAAAAACCCAAAACATTATTTTAAAACTGTCCTGTTGTAATTTTAACTGCATTGGACTGTTTTTAGTATTACAGTTGTTCAGTGTTTAAACTATAGTAATCTGTAAATTCTACAAAGAAATATCCTTCTTTTAACATATTCTTACTTAAAAATGAACAATTGTGTTTGGTTCAGTATTTTACTATAGTATACTGTAAATTAAACACTGCTTCATTGTTTTTCTATTTACAGTTTTTTGCTGTCATGATTTTACAGTACTTCACTGTTGATTTCACGGACTTTTTTTTTTTACAGTGTAACATTTACCATAAAGATAAACGAATATAACTTGTCCTCGTTCCAGTTGTATCCTAGATTTATGTCCCTTAGCAAGACGGAAATTTTGCCTCGGATGACACAGTCAGAACTATTCCGACTCTAGGTCAACAAACTACTATATTCACAGCCTCGGCTAATCACGATTCCACAGAACTTTTACACCAAGCCTGAGTCAGAGTCCTCTGGCCTTATCTGAATGGAGAAAACAGGGTCATGGTCTTGCTTATCAGAACGAGGTAAAACCTTTCCTGTGAATATGGAGTAATCATGGACAAGGGAGTGGCAGGATGTATGTATGTATAGTCCAGTCTATCTTACAGAGTTGTCTTAGGACATGTGGTGTACAACCCTAATCCAAACCAATAACACTGCTGAATTATAGAGTCCTGAACTGGCTTTCTGGTGTTAGTGTTCAACCTATAGAAGTTCTGTGAGAGCCAGATTGATCGGAGCAGTTTTGCAGCTTTAATGTAATTAAACAGGAGAGAAGTCAGATAAGTTCATAACTGGGTTGGAAAGATCATGTAATTGGGGTAATAAAAAAAAAACAACAACTATTGCCACACAACTATTGCCGTATTACCACACAAGTTCACTGAGAGAGAGAAAAAGATCCGCCACCCGCCCCAACATTACCTTAAACTAACTGCTTATGTATCACACTGTCTGAGATAGTGAGTTTCAACATGCTAAAATCAGCTAACATTAGTATCTTTAGCATCTTCAGCTGGACACAATGTAAGGCTTTCAAATCTCATGTTTCTTGATGTCATTTGAATACATCCCCTTAGAAGCTCTTTAGCAATGGCACTGGAAATATGACTTTGGCAGTTTAAAAAATGAAACCTTTTAAAGAGGAGGGAATGTTATAAAGGAGAGAGGACGTTAGCTGGAGACAGAGCAACTCGTGAAGAAAATTACACATACACATTCTGCATTCTCTGTGATTTTTAAAGCCAGATTTGAACCACAGGTCAACGTTTTTGCAACCAATGAAAAATTTCAGCTTAATAAGCTATAACCACAAAATGCAACTGATGGCTGTTTAAAACAAACAAACAAACTAATACATATAATTGCCTATTACTATATTATCAGCATATTACCACATTTATCTTGGGAAACTCCACTGTTTCTTGCTTTCTGTGATGTGTATTAGTGTTAGCCCTCAGCAGGACATGATTGGTCAGACTGTTGTCCCACAGTTTCATTCAGAGAGAATGAAAGTCATTTTTTCCCCTAGCAATGTGGCACATTATTTGTCACAGTTTAAACAAATTAGAGATGCACGACTTAAACAGTGTTCACAAGTACACAACCACACATTTGATTGAATTTAAATAGACACTACTTCCTGGTGCAAAGTTTGAGCTTGGCTCCAGTGCTAAACAAATAGCAATATTCCTCACTATAGCAACAATCTCCAAAAGGGTTTTCTGACTTTATGAACTGCATACAACACACAAATTTATCAAAACATTGCTCATGGATTCATAACTGAAAGGTTTCCAGGATGTTCAACAAAATACATTATATAATTGGCTTAGTGACAGTGATAGGAAACATACCGTACATCAAATATGTGAGTTTTAAAAACAGACAGGAATTCCTGACATTATTTTGAGCAACACATATATTGTAATATCTCCTGAGTTATTAGGTTCGTGTTAGATTACAAGGAAATTTGAAGGGAAACCCAAGTATTCATTTAGAGACAGCAGAGACCAAAAAACAGTTTTGGAAACCACAGCTATCAGGAGCCATTTACACTGTAGCAACCTATAGAGAAACTTCAAAAAACACAGATCACTTCAGTTAACACGTGTTCCTCCACTCCTCAGAGCTCTGAGCGTAGAGTCATACATGCCAGTTCTCACTACTGTAGACTAATGTACTAACCCATGTTACCACAGCCTTTCACTCCTAAACATATTTAAGTTCAAATTACTGAAACACTCAGTAGTTTCCTTCCTCTAATAAAGAGAGTTTTGTCAAAGAATATTTGTCTTACCTTAGCGATACAGTGAGCGGTTCAGACCTGTTATGCTAAACTGAAAAAGATAAAGTGTGTGCGTGTGTGTGTGTGCGTGTATGTGAGGATTATAAAGACAGTAATGTTCCATGACTTTTATCACCTGACTGTTTGTCATCAGCAGTAAATTACTTTGTGTTATCTGCCTGTTTCAGTATTGGTAAGACCAAGGGATGGCCTTAAGGTTTTTATTCATTTAACTTTACTTGTGGCTGTAATCATTCTTGATGTATCTCTAAAAGTATTGTTTTTAAGTCGTTTCTAAAATAGCGTTAGCTTGGAAACAGTTCAAATGCTGACATATATTGTCAAGATGTGTATTCTGGCACTGGTGTTTTGGACAATTTCAGCACCGTGTGTTATTGGCAAAGATTTTTTTTTCTTTTTTAATTTTTATTTTCGAAAAAGCTGATTTTAGCACCGAATGTGATGTTAAGAACACCCTGGGTAATATTCACCTTCAGAACACCCCTTATAAAAAAAAAAAAAAAAAAGGAAAAACCCCTAGAACTCAAAAAAAGACTCTTCTAAAAAGATTTGTCTAATAAATGTTGTCAAAGAGGGAGAAAAATCATATGCCACATTTGAACAGGGTTAAAAAGAACCCCTGTACATGTTGAGCTGCTACGTCTGCTCTGTGGAGTTGCAGAGAATGGTGATGAACCAGTGGTGGATCAGTGTAAATCCAGGATAATAATAATTGTTCCATGTATAGAAGTGGCCACAAACAGACGCAAATGTACTGTGAACTTTATTGAGCTCCAGCAGTTAAAGTCACCACAGCCAGAAACATAATGGGGATAATTCCAGAGAGTGAGTTTAGTGAAAACTCTGAGTTAGTTAATTCAGAGCAAGTAGTAAACCTCCTCATAGAAGAGCCTTATGGCTTCATTCTCCTAGCAAAACAAAGCCTTAGGGCTGTTCTATTAGGGGGTTTACGACTTAATCTAAGTTAACTAACTCAGAGTTTTCACTAAACCTGCTCTCTGGAATACCCCCAATGTTAGGTAAAGTGCAGAGTACATTTGCTTGTGTTTGTGCTAGGCAATTATTGGTACATTATTGGTATGGAGATTATTATATTGCTGGTTAAGACATTTTATTACATTATTGGGAAGCTATTACATTATCAAGTTTTATTACATTTTTGATGGAGTTAAGAAGAGATTTTGGTAACATTATTGGGAGTTATTACATTATAGGGAAATTATTACATTATATGGTTCTAGGGGGTGTCTGACCAAACTATTGCCTTTGGACCATCCATCGCATTATTTAAATGGCCAGTGTCCTATAAGTTATTTTAATAATATACCTAAACTTATGTACACTTTGCCCGTCATTTACAGAGTTAAATAAATATCCTATTTTGAACACTAGGTGCTGCCATTATGTAAAATCACATCTATTACTGAGTTATATACTGTACATTCTATACATTAAGGTTAACAAGCTTTCGGACTCAAGCCATACCACCAAAAGGAACAGTTTTTCAAGCCAGTTTGCCCGTTATCCGTTCAGTTTGCCAGGAATCAGTTGCTGTAATGGAGGAATATAACACAAAGAGACGTTATGAGAGGTCATTTCTGATGCAGGATCAGTCCCATCGAAAACATGAACTTCCTACGGGTCACATTATGGGGAATCGCCACAAATGGAGCTCCACCCACGACACGCGAGCAGAACAGGATGGCTTCCAGGATATTCAGTAAAGTTCATTAGTCTGGAGGTCAGGCTGTGATATTGTTCTGTACTACACACCAGCATGCACCGTGTGCCTAAGTGACAAAGCCAGGTGATGTGATGGGTACAGTGGTGAAAACTATCAACACCATTGAGGCATTTAATCGTAGAGAATTTTAAGTATTCCTGATTGTAAGCGGTGAGGAATATCATGGTTTAATCTACGCCTTGGATGTGCGATGGCTTAGTCATGGCTCTATTTTAAAACGATTCTGTTCCTTGAGATCTAAAATTAACTGATGAGGTTTTAGAGAAGCGATCCAATTCATTTCTCTCAGCGGGTTGGTAGACCTGTCCTTTTAGGTGACCTCACTGGTCCCTGAAACGCACAGAACAAAGGCTCGGATGTCTCAAATGTACACACACGAAATTACTCGCCAAGGGGCTCTAGTCGTATAATTTTTTAGGCCACACCTTAACTAAACTTCACCCTGAGGTAAGGATGCCACTGTTGCATGGCTGTCATAACAGAAATCTTAAGCAATCATCACAGTTCATGTCTAGTTTATGATGTCAAGCGGAATATGGAAATGTCTTTCTGAATTGTGGTATGATATGATTTATGTAACAGATTGACGTAATTCCTTTTGTTGGACAATCATTTAGGGCTAAAGCATTATGTCATGACAAAGATAACCCCTAGAAGATAACATACCCCTAGATACCACACTACACCGGGGACGTAACACGGTGCTTAATATTATTACATTCTAACCTGTTTGGGATCTCTTATGAACAGAGGGGGAAACGGAAGGGAAAAAATTTCATTAAATGCTCAGTATGTGAGGTGCATTTTTGTTTTTACAGCTGACCAGACAAACATATTCAGGATTCATAAAGGAGCTTTAGGAGGATCAGCAAAGAAAAACAAAACAAAATAGTTTGGTTTTGTGTTCTTGTTTCTGTAGTTTTACTCAGTTCTAAACAGTATCTCCAGATCTGGTGAAATATTCCACAGTGCTCATTCCAACATTAGACTAAACCAACATTCATTTTTTTTCTGTTCTCCTCAAACCCTCTCTTTCTCTCTGCTATTGCACAACCTCACTTTATTACACATTCAAATCACAATCAGCTAAAATCATTTTTTCTTTCTTAAAATTATTTCAGACTAAAGTGAAACAAAATGAAAGTTCTAAATCAATTTGACTTATTGCCAACAGTTCTCTGAGAATCACAGTAAAGGAAATGTTGTATCCATATTTAAACATCCATAGTACATATCTGTTAAATGAGTAATTGGCTAAGGTCACAGGCAGTGGTCTTTGCAGATATGTTAATGCTCTCTATGATACTACACATATTTCAGTCTATATGTACTAGTCCATACAGTTCTGCTGTTATGTTTCACATATTACATATCACATATATTCACATATCACATGTATTTTTGTTTCTATTTGATCACTATCAAAGAAACCCGGTTAAGCCTTACAGAAAAAGTTCATATTTATCCTCTAAATTCAAGATTACGATTTAGGATAATGATCTTTTAGGTTTGATTCTTCCTGTATCAAAGGAGAGGAAACATGATGTGGACACATCTTTAGCGTTCTACATGAAATGATTTTGGAAAATTGAAATAGACAACACGTGGTGAAAAATTTGCAAGTCTTTTCAAAAATCTGAAATATTGGCAAGATGTTTTGTGAAGTCCCTTTGACACAGGGATTCCCTGAGTGGACAAGAGTTAGCTGTAGCAGCTTAGAGACGTTTGTAAATGTAAAGAAGGTTTTGGCAGTTGGGACAGCGGTGGTGCACATCTTTGCATGAATCTACACAGAAAGGAATCAGACAGCAGGGCCAGCACCTAGACACACACACACACACACACACACACACACGCACACGCGCGCACACACACACACACACACACGCACACACAGGAGAGAATGTTAAACCTCAGGTTAATGGGTTTAGACACCAAAGTTACAGTAAACGTTTAAGTAAACTGATCGCTCTCTCTCTCTCTCTCTCTCTCTCTCTCTCTCTCTCTCTCTCTTTCTCTCTGTCTGTCTCTCTCTCTCTCTCTCTCTCTCCCTCCCTCTCTCCCTCCCTCTCCCTCTATCTGTCTGTCTGTCTGTCTGCCTGTCTGTCTGTCTCATTTGTTAAGCTCTCATTCATTACAGTCTCTGTGTCTCCCCTTTGCCAACTCTGTTCAGTGAAACACGTTTTACTGGCATGTCAGTGTTACTCATCTGTATTACAAAAGCAGCAATTAATGCATTTTCAACACTTTGGGAGCAGCTATTGCTCAAAACAGGAATGCAACCCAGAGTCCAGCCTGACACGGTTCATTCTGCTATTGAGATCTATCATTAGATTTTAGTCCTCTATGAAGTTTTAGCCCTGAGTCTTCAGTCTAACCTTCAATCTTCTTTTGACTCATATGTTAATAAAATGTCAAAGATAAAATCAAATAAATATGACCTATGATCTTTGGGCCTTGACCTTCTCACATGCCTTAACCTGAATATGTACTTAGATTAGAATACTGTCACCCCTCTGTACTCCCTACCCTCCTTTGTTTACTAGTCAGTGCTCTGTCTTACCAGTCAGTGCTCTGTCTTTGCAAAGTCTTAACTTGCTATCTTGGGTTTCTGAGCCTAGTATCTACCAGAATGTTCCTGATAATACTTGTGCATAGTTCTGTGTTCCCTGTCTGTTTCGTAGTGTGTGCTGTTTTCTCGATGCTGATTGTCTACCCTGGTTTTTACCATTAAATATCCACTCGGACATGCATCCAGTTCCCTGCAGTATTACTGACAAAAACACATTAAAGGGCTGTAATTTCCCTGAAGGCAAGTGACATGGGACATTTATTCACCCAATGATGCCAAGTCCCCCACAAATGAGCCAGGTGAGTAGGCCAGGCTCGGGCTCAGTCACACTGATGACCTGCTGCTGGCAGTGGGGGCAAACGGCCTGACCTCCCACATCAGCCAGTGAAGTGGGCTGGACCAGTACTGTGGTTTGTACCGCTGAGGAAAAACACACACACACACACACACACACACACACACATTTTAACACATTCACACACTGATGTAGACACACATATAGTGTGTTGCTGTATAAACTGTTACAAATGAGAGGTGGTGGTACCGTGATCTTTCTGTCATTCTTTCTTTCTTCCTTCCTTTCTTTCTTTCTTTCTTTCTTTCTTTCTTTCTGTGTCTCTGTCTCTCTGTCTTCCTGTCTCTCTGTCTTCCTGTCCTCTGTCTCTCTCCCTCTCTCACCATTACGTTTCAGGGAGCTGGTTTGTTTAGATAAGGTGTGTCAGGCTAATCATTCTTTTCCCCTTGTAATGATGCAAAGACAAACAAGTAGTGCCCAAAACAGCAACAAGGCACAATATAGCTTTTTAAGCATCAGAATTGAAATAATTTAGGAATACATTAAAACCTGTTACATTAAAACGCAAAAAACATAGGACCCTTTTCCATAGAATGCTCTGTTTATTTAAGAGTCAGCCTTATTCTGTCTACTATACTTCATCTATGAGATGTGAATGGGAAAGCTGTATTCTTAGCCGTACAGAATTCTTAGGGAGGTGAGGCTACCTACCTACTCACGGTTATCATAAAACAACCAGAAATGTAATTTCATGTTAGGTCATAATTTGAACTCATTAGTCTGTTTTAAAAATGGATTCAAGTCTACACAATATTCGCCATAAGCACAGAATAAAAAAGTAAATATGTAATACCAGTGTTGGTGCAGGGTGTGATTCATTGTCCTGGATGTCAGCAGTATAGAAAGCGATTTGGGCTGAGTTGTTTGGGCTTGTCACTCACCTCCCTGATAGGGAGCAGGATAGACACCTGGAACAGGCTGGACTCCTGGCTGGGCTGGATATCCACTCTGGGCAGGGTATGGGGGAGCTTGGAAGCCTGGTTGAGGAGCCACATTCATGCCTCCGTAGTTACCAGGGGGTCCTGGATAGGGTGGTGCCATGTCCTGAGGTCCTGGGCCTTTTTCCATATTTGTCTTTCTTTTCTTTTCTTTTCTTTTCTTTTCTTTTCTTTTCTTTTCTTTTTCTTCTGGAACAATTATAATCAGAAATTAGTCGTTTCAACCAAATGAACATGCTGTGCAAAACATTGCTGCTGTTATTTTCTTTTCTCTTGGAAAACTGGTGATGTCATATTCAAATATTATTCAAATATTATTCAAGTACACCAGTCAAATTTCCTCCAGGCCTAAAAAGTCTGTTTTTAAAAGACTGTGAGGAAACTCGCCCTGTATGTAATGTATATGGATTAATGATTTGGTTTGTCCATAACAAAGAAACAGTCTCAGTCCACTCTGTCCTATAACAACATCTTCTTCAATCATAACAATTTAAAATAAGGATATAGGAATATGACCAGCTCTCATTATGGTTGCATCCAAGATTTGTGGCCCTTAGTTCATTAGAAATTATTATTACACACTCACAAGTATTGAAACTTGGGGTCACCAAACTGCTATATTCACAGCCTCAGTAGTCACTTTTTTGAGTAAGAATCATGTGTACAGTTCACCATTCCCCTCTCATTCCCCTTTTATCCACAGAGAAGACTTTTACACCAAGCCTGAGTCAGTGACCTCTGGCCTTATTTGAATGGAGAAGAACTGCAGTGTGAAAATATACTAGACTAAAATTTTACCAGTATAAAATAGGCAGGACTTTATTGTAAACAGGGATCTTAGAACATGCACTGTGAAGCCTTCATCCAAACCCTCACTACTGTATGATAAACATTGAAGGGTCTCTCTACGGATCACTGACTTTCACTGATTTTCTAAAGGTATCAGACAGAAGAGAAACAGGACAGTAGAAGAGGAAATGAGAGTAAAATGGAGAAGTGCCTAAATCGCTCTGATGGTCTGACCAAACGATTTCCCCTATCTCAACGAACGCTTTCCCTTCCTTAAATAGCCCTTCCTCAACACTCCCTCAGCATCCACAGCTGACGCGCCCTTGAGCAAGGCACTTAACTCCGCACTACTCCCCGGACACGGTGATGCGGCTGCCCACTGCTCCTGCTCCTAGGGGGTGCGTGCTCACTGCTCCTTATGTGTGCGTGTGCTCACTGCCACTGCCGTGTGTGTACAGGATGGGTCAAATGCAGAGGTTGAATTTCACTGCTCTCTGTTCCTAGTGTGTGTGTGTGTGTGTGTGACAAACAAAGAGCTTAACTTCACTTAAAACTGACATAGTTAATGTTCCATAAGGGCTAGTTTCATTGCAGCAATTTCATCGAGCAAAAATCATAAAAAAAAAAAAAAAAAAAAAGAAGTAGCCTGTCAGTTTATGACTTGATTGTACGGATTGGGTAGTCGGAGCAGTAAATTTTTTTTTATTCTGTTTAAATTGTCATGTCAAAGTTCATTCTGAGAGCAAAAAAAAAGTATTACTTTAAGATGTGGAAAATATAAATGATCCTCCACATTTTTTTTTTCTCCCAACAGTCTGTTTTTACCTTAAAATAACTTGTTTATTACACTGCCTGAGACAACAGTGTCAAGATGCTCGCATTAGCATCCTTAACTGGAAACAACATGAGGTGAAGGCAATATCTAACTATTTCAGATCTCGACTTTCCACCGTATCAGGTGTTTCAGCTGTTTCCAGCTGCGAAATATGTTTATATTAGTGTCTTGAAACTCAGTGTCTTACATATTTCTGTGACAAATGATATTAGAGATTGTTAGCCCTCAGCTGGATTTGATTTTATAAGATTGTTGTCTCAAAGTTTCATTCAGAGAGAATGAAAGTCATTCTTTACCTCAGCAATGAGTCACATTATTTGTCACAGTTTAAACAAATTAGAGATGCATGACTTAGACAGTGTTCACAAACACACACACACGCAACTACACACAATTACACATTTGTTTGAATTCCAATAGACACGACCTCCTTGTCCAAGATTTGGACTTGGCTAAACCGCAAAAATACATAGCAATATTCCTCACTATAGCAACAATCTCAGAAAGAGTTTTCTGTCTTTATGAACTACATAGAAAAAATAAATTTATCAAAACATTGCTCATGGATTCATGTCCAAACACTGTCAGTTTTTGTATGTTCAACAAAATACATTATATAATTGGCTTAGTGATATTAACTGGGGATGCATTGTACATCCAACATGCGTGTTAAAAAAAAGTATATATATATATATATACACACACACACACACACATTTATTGTAAAATATATTGACATTACGTTTGTGAGAAACTGTATTAGATCGCGAGGATCTAATAAGTTACCTTTTTAAAGACAACAGAAAAAAAAAACGCACAGTTTACAAAATCACAGGTATCACGAGCCCTTCATGCTGTGACAAAATAACCACGAACTTCAGAAAACACAGATCACTTCAGTTTACATGTGTTCCTCCTCTCTTTAGAGCTCTGAGTGTAGAAGAGTCGATACTAACCCATGTTACCACAGCCTTTCACTCCTAAACATATTTAAGTTCAAATTACTGAAACTTTCAGTACAGTCCTCCCTCTAATAAAGAGAGTTTTGTCAAAGAACGTCTGTCTTACCTTAGCGATACTGTGAGCTGTACAGACCTGTTATGCTAAACTGAAAAAGACAAAGTATGTTTGTGAGAGTCTGTGTATGTGCGCATGCGTGCGTGTGTGTGTGTGTGTGTGAGAGAGAGAGACAGAGAGAGAGCCTTAGTCAGGCAAGAGAGTAGTGATTAGTGAGAGAGTAGGACTGAGGGCAGAGAGACACACAAATGCACAGAAATGTCAAAATATATTGTCGGCAAATAGATTATGAAACCAGCAAAATCCCGTTCCCTTTGTCTGTTGCCTGTTTCTCATCAGAACTAAACGACTGCCTGTCTCATTGGGTGTAAGAACAAGGAAAGTTCAGAATTGTTTTTTTTGTTTTTTTTTTCCATTTTGGCTGTATTTACAATTCATGTGTCTCCAAAGTGTACTGTAATCATCCATATGACATAGAGTGCAACTTAAGTGCAACAGTGCAAAAGTGACATTATACCTGTCTGCTGAGGTGAATTATGGCAGTGAGTCACAATTACACTTTTGTATGAAAAAAAAAAACCCCACACCAATGGCAAACATTCAAACATCTTTTTTTTTTCTTTCTTTTTTCCATTGTGGGGCTTATGAAAGCTGATTACACAGAGGATATTATTCACTTAAGACTTGAAATATGTTCTGCTTTTTCCCCTTGGGTTTTGTCAAGACTGTGAAAACCATGCAAATGGTTTCACCACATCATTTCAATAGAATGTCCTCTCTCCGGTAACAAAGTGTCTTGGCGCACGTAGTCATGCAGTTGCTACTAAGAGATGCAGTGGAGTGGCTGGGCACGCACCTGCCGAGTGTTAGATTGTGATTTACCACACGTGAAATCATGTGACTGTTGTCTTGCACACTTCTGTACACGCAGGCTCCTACTGTGCACAGTTATTCCATCTGCTTTACAGGGTCATTGTAAAGTAGTGAACTGAGATGTTGCTCATTTAAGACAGAACATTCGCTGAAATGATTTTTTTTTAATGGCACCGTGCATCTTGGCTCGTCATTTTTGTTCTTCCTCTGTATTGTTAGTCAATATGTACAAGAGGTGTGTGTGTGTGTGTGTGTGTGTTTTTGTGTGTTTGTGTGTGTTTGTGTGTGTATGTGTTTGAGAGAGAGGGAATGGGAGTTTCAGGTGTGTACTTGTTTCTGTGATGTCATAGGAAAGGATGGTGAGCCAGTTGTGACAGTCGAAATTATGAAATATACATTTAATTTAAGACATACGGTGTGCCTAGTTGCGAGAAAGGCAGCGTCATCAGACAACGCCTCGGTTTTTTCTGAAGTTAATTAAGCAAAGCATGTACTACAAGAATGCTTATTGCTAAGCTACTTTTCCTTCTGGGTTTTTTTTTTGTTTGTTTGTTTGTTTGGGGTTTTTTAACCTCTCAACAGTAACATTTGGGCTAAGTGTGACCTCTACTTTCATTGGTGCGTGTGTGTAAATAGCAGCCATACAACTGGGCTTGGCAGGTTGAGAAGTTTATGTAAGTAATAATTGACAAGCATTTATGAAAATCCCAATGCCAGTGTGAATGTGAGTTTTTGACTTCTGTCCTCTTCAAGCTAACTCAACCCAGGAAGGAGAGAACACAGACCCAAACTGTTACACGGTGGTTTAAATCCAGTTTAAATCCAGATTCCACAGACAGGCTAATCATTGTTCCAGAGGATCTTATGTATAGAAGGAGGTTGTACTCTTACATGAGATTTTCAGTAATATCTGTAATGAAAAGCTGAATTAATCTTGCTCCTTTTCCAGGCAGATACCGAAGTTACACATTGATAGAATCTGTCATGTTGTAATATCGTCTGTGCCTGTGGTTACTTTAACCACTAGGGTTCAGGATAGTTCTACATGTGGTTGTTGGTTGTGGTTTGGCCACTAGAGGGCAGAATCAGAGAGGTTAAAGGCAATTTGTGTGTGTTCAGTATTTCTGGGTGAAATTACAGAAGCACAGGGCACAGATCCCATAATTTTGGTTATTCCTGGCTCTGAGTTCGAGCCTGGTCCAGGTCCTCGTTGTGTAGTGTTTGCATGTTCTCCCCGCGTTCGTGTGAGTTTCCTCCAGATTCTCCGTTTTCCTCACATAGCCAAAGATATGCATGTTAGGGACTTCAGACACCAGATGCTGCTACTAGTGGCGCGGACCAAGGCACTGGCCTCAGAACAGGAGTTGGTCTTTTGGCATTGCATGGAGCTGCTCTTTGCTGCTTAAGATGAGTGAAATGCAGAGGAGATTTTTCTTAACGGGAATCAATAAGATGCATCTTAACTTAGGTTAACTTAACCTAACTTAAGTACGACAATAACACATTTCCTCTTGTTCTTCGACAGCTGCAACTCACTGTTTTTATTTAGGCCACACCTTAACTAAACTTCACCTTGAGGTAAGGATGCCACTGTTGCATGGTTGTCATAACAGAAATCTTAAGCAGTCATCACAGTTCATGTCTTGTTTATAATGTCAATCACGACATGGTAATGTCTTTCTGAGTTGTGCTATGATATGATTTATGTAACAGGTTGACATAATTCCTTTTGTCAGACAACCAGTCAGAGCTAAAGCATTATGTCATGACAAAGATAATGAGATCTTAATGGAGGTGTTCCTACCAGCTTCAGCTAACTGCTTTTACAAGAAAAACAAATGAAAGTCTAAATTGTTCCCAGGAGGGGAATTCAGTTCAATTAAAAAAAAAAAAGAAAAGAAAAGAAAATGAAAAATGACCTCACAAATTACAGACCGCTATTAAAAGTGTGTTTCATTTGTTGCCAGTGCATTAAGATAATAAAGGAGTTAAGCTTGTTACTAAGTCACTTTTGACTCACAGGAACTTTGAGACTCAATATTAAAGCAATTAACCAGTTACTACAAAGTACTTGTCACAAAGACAAAGACAACTTAAAGTTAAGACTGTAGCGTGGTGCTGTTCTGCCATGTTCTTGCAGAGCTGAGGAATACTGTAGTGGTCAAAA
>NC_044507.1:7747810-7780310 GCF_902362185.1 Chanos chanos
GTGATGAGTGTTAAAGAAACCAACCAGACCAAATACTAAACACAGTTTACAGCATGCGCATGTCAGGGTACAAACTCAATGAGTGAAAGACTTAAACTATCATAAGCAGACCTCAATCAAAGAAATAGTAAGTAATCTTTTACACTTTGCCTAATGATTACGGAACATTCTGGCCCATTCCAGATGAACTACATCATAGCAGGGGCCTCTCTGACTTACTGCCTAAAGTTTCCTAGCGGTGTATCAGGGAAAGATCATTCATCTGGACATGAATGCAGACACACATTTTTCACTCTGACCCCTGAACTCTCGGACCATCATTTAGGCTGTTGCCCTATGTTATGTGTGCTCAGAGCAGTACGGTACAGCAGAGGGCAGGGTGTTGAGAGCAGCACAACACCCCAGAGAGTTTCTCTCGAAGAGGCCTCCAGCTGAACCATACTGTTGCCACTCTGTGGTTTGTGTTTTACCAGGCATCCCATGGGTCCATTAAGTTACCACAATGTCCCAGGCAGGCAAAGTTTACATTCTGTATTCTCATAATTATTTTCTGGATGGCACCCCTCTCTCTCTCTCTCTCTCTCTCTCTCTCGCTGCCTCTCTTCAGTGAAAACAAACTTCAGTGAAAACAAGCTTCAGAGGTCAAAGCTGCGGTGTGTTTACTGACTTTCACTGAATTTGTTTCTGTTTTCATGTGATTATTAACATGCATGACTGCATGACTCAGCTAAAACACTATGGATGAGAGGGTATGTGCCAAAGTGAGTAAATGTGTGTGTGTGTGTGTGTGTGTGTGTGTGTGTGTGTGTGTGTGTGTGTGTTTGTGTGTGTGTGTGTGTGAAAAGAAAGAAAAACATAAATTGTGTGAAGATATAATGATAACATAAATGAATTATGCAGCATATACAGAAACATATCCACTGTTACCCAGTAGACACACTGCACAACAAATAACCGCCATTTTTAATGCGTAACTTGAGAAATGAATTGTGTGCTCGTGTGTATGTGTGTGTGTGTGTGTACATTTGTGAGCGCGTGTGTTTGTTCATACATGTATGCTTGTGTGCGTATGTGTGTCCTGTGTCTGCAGAGATAGGAATAGAGACATAAGTAAAGTGGCAGAGAGGTAGAGACAGAGCGGTAAAACAGGTGGAGCTGTAAAGTGGAGAGGTACCAAAGAGCTGCTTTCAGCTGATAGATAACAGGAGGATTGGTGAGGCCTCAGCAGTAATAATGTATGTCAGTATTTAGAATACTACATTATTAACACCACGTGAAAGCACGATTTGGAGATCTCTCCTTACAAAAAACCAAAACAAAACAAAACAAAACAAAACATGAAGTTAAAAAAAAATTAAAATGAAAAGGATTGTGTTTGTGGCAAATACTGTATACAGCTCACTAGAAGCAGGGATTTACTGTGGGATGGGTGGGATGTAGCCAAAGAGTCTGTCCTCCAGGGGTGAGGGAGAGCGGTGTGTGCATGTGTTAGTGTGGGTCTGTGAGTACATGTTGGAGCAAACTGTTGCTCTCTCTCTCTCTCTCTCTCTCTCTCTCTCTCTCTCTTTCTCTTTCTCTCTCTCTCTCTCTCTCTGTGGTTAGAGTAACAGGAGCATTGGTTTGGAGCTCCCAATAGTGACAGGAACATTCTCCAGCTGTGATAGACTTATTTCCATAATCAAATGAACAAACAACAGCTCACTGTAAAAGAAATGTGTGCGTGCGCGTGTGTGTGCGCATGTGTGAGTGTGCATGTGTGTATGTGCATGTGTGCGTGCATGTGTGTGCGTGCATGTGTGTGTGTGTGTGTGTGTGTGTGTGTGTGTGCATGTGTGCGCGAGCGCGTGCGTGTGCGTGTGCGTGTGCGTGTGCGTGTGTGTGTGCATGCACGTGCCTGTGTGTCTGTTTTGTGTGTGTGTGTGTGAGAGAAAGGCTAGTGTTGAGTACTGCTATTGTGCTGCACTTGTCTCCTTTCAGCCTTGGTCCAGCAGAAGCTACCTGCCTCTGTTAAGTGGACCTGACATCTCAGGTCATCGCCATGGTGATCGATGGCTCTTGAAGCCTTGGTCTATGCGAAGCAATGTTTTTCTCTCCGGAGCTGAAGACATCGATCTCCACAGGCTGCTTTTACTCCTCTGGGTGACATCACAACAACATAGACATTAAAAAGGGCAAGTCCTAGGATGCTACACTTACAGTCTGAGTTTAACACGTTTGGAACGTAATCGAGGAGTTGCATTGTTCTTTTCTGTATAAATCACCAGAAAACACATCAGAAATCAAATAAACAATATTGAACCATTTCATTTCATAAACAATTAGAAACTGCTTCCTTCACTCTGTGGTATGGTCAGAATGCTACTGTGTACCTGTGCATTGTGTGTGTGTGTGTGTGTGTGTGTGTGTGTTAGGGTGACCATACAGCCTCTTTTTCCTGGGCATGTCCTCTTTTTTGGACCTAAAAGATGTGTCCAGCCGGGATTTCTAGAATCGCCAAAGAGATTTGGCTTTTACTTTCCACAGTCGCCATTCATTGTGTGCATTTGCATTGATTTGACCTTTTTCTTTAGGTCCCGCCCTCTTGCATGCCACCAATGGACGGTCATGTATACTATCATGCCACAAACATTGGTTAAACTGCATCCCATTCATTACCGTTAACACTGCAGCAACAGCCAAAAGACCTTAAGAAAGCTGTAACGCCACCAAAACTTGAATGGAAAGAAATAAGGTCATCTTGCCACTGATATTATTTACGTAGTTATTTGTCTTATTAAAGACTACCCGGCTGTGTATTGTAGTTAAGTATAGATGCAGTTTCACATTGCATTGTCAGGCATCAGCCTGACATGCACAATGCGTGTGTGTGTGTGTTTGTGTGTGTGTGTGTGTCTGTGTCTGTGCGTCTGTGTGTCTGTGTGTCTGTGTGTGCATGTCTTTGCCACCAATCACAGATTTTGCATATAGTCATGGCTTTGGTGGTCTTCACTAAAGCTCTGAGAGGTTGACTCCTGCGTCTGTGAGATGCTCAGCCTGATTGTTCTGATGTGTCAGGGTTATAGCTCCGTGTGATACAGCTATAAAAACTGTGTCCAGGTTTACAGGATGACAGTGATAACTCCCCGGGCTGCGTGGAAGGATTGAATTAGACTTTCCATCACACAAGAGAGGCGGGGTGTGGGGTTGTGTGTGTGTGTGTGTGTGTGTTGGGGGGGTGGGGGTGGGGGTGGGGGTGATGTAGTGTCACCCGGGTCCTGGTTCACATGGAAAAAATCATTTGTTTGTCGTAATCAAATAAAGCAAACCAAAGAACACATCCCCTGTCTGAGAGAAGGTAGTATACATCAGTGTTATATGACAGCGTGTGGCTAGCCATGTCGATTGCATGCAGCGATACCAGGATTTCACACGGACTTCACTGGAACTGCACCATCATGCAGAGGAACAGACTGGAATGGGAAAGAGTTTTTTTCTCTTTCTTTTTCCAGGATGGAGGCGCATGCTTTTCTTTTTATAGCGTCTGGATCTGACATGGGCTGTGTTGAAAGACAGTTTGTGTCTGAGCTTTAATGTGTGTGTGTGTGTGTGTGTGTGTTTGTGACCTCAAGGTTAGACTGATATTCCCTCTTTACATGTGTGTATGTGGATTTTCAGGTCTTTGACTCAAAAAAATAAAGTCACCTTAGAGAAGGTCTCACAGAGCCCTCTCCATTGCTGCCCCCTCCCTCTGGAACTCCCTCCCCCAACACATCCGAGACTGCACTGAACTATCATTATTCAAATCCCTCCTTAAAACCCACCTCTTTTGAACAGCTTTTAATCTATGATTAACACTGCGTCTTATACCCTTTTATTGCATTGATTTTACGACTTTTTAGTCAAGTCCCTCTGACTCTTATTTCTTATTTTATTGTTTCTTATGTTCTCTTATTATTTTTCTTATGATTATGATTCTTTTACTGATTATTTTATGCTTGTTAAGCGTCTTTGAGTATCATGAAAAGCGCTCTACAAATAAAATGTATTGTTATTATTATTATTATAGGGAAACTGAAAAATCAGTCCTGTCTAATACTTCTTTACCTGTAACAACCTGTAACAACCTGTAACACTAAACAGGCACTTGATGATATGTCAGCAGCGACGATGCCATTCCTGGCTTATCAAGGCACAGAAAATCATGTTTTGTATGTATGAAGCTTTAGCCTTCTTATGGTGTGCATGCTCTCTCCTCTCCTGAGGACCTGTTTTTCTTGCAAGCTTATGGTTGTCATCATGAATTGCATGTATTCATGTCTTGAATCAATGACCTTATTCCCTGGGCCGTTCTCATTTTGGCAGCTCAACCCCAGCAGGCCACTAACGCAACTGAACGCCTTCGTATTCACTCTAATGTTTATTGAGAAAGACATGCATTTGTGTCTAATGTTTATTTTTCTTGTTTTTTTTCCCCCTCTTCCTTCTGGCTGATAGTGTTAATGAGGAAAGACAGAAATTAAAAAATAGAGCAGTCAGATGAGTGGGCCCCCGCAGGGCGAACCAGACAAACCAAAAAGCACACGCCCAGGCTTCTGTGACGAGACAGGCCCGATGCCGTCCCGAACCCCTCCCTCTCATCCCCGCGACCGCTCTTCCTAGGCTGCTTCGCTTAACAACTAATGGAGCAATTTCAGACTTTTGACATTTATACCCTGCTGCGGGCTTTTAACTTCCGTAATCCAGGAGCCGTTTCGTGATGTCATTAAAAACCCATTCCAAAGATGTATTTTTGCATTCAAAATATTTAACATATTTTCCTCATCATCGCTGTGCTGTCGGGATATCGGTTCTACTCGTTTGAAACGCTTCTTGTTTAAAAATAATGACGTGAGAGCAGAAATGATATTTTGGAGACCTACAGCAGGAAATTTAAAACTAATAAGACGCGTCATGTGTTTGTACTTCATCGATCAAAGGGGTTAGGTTTGCTCTGCACACATTTTGCAACTATTAAATCTGATGTGTAATTGTACAAGGACAAGCCTACACCTATTGTCTGAATATCACTTCTTTCGGAGAGGGTCTTTAAAGTGGCGTTTTATTCGTCATGTATCTCCCATAACGCTTTTATGAGACTGCTGTAATATGGGTTATGAACAAGTCTGATTATGTTACATTACAAGCTCACACTGAGAAAAAAAAAACTGTCTCCCAGCTATGCCCCCCCCCCCCCCCCCCCCCAAACTCTGAATGAAATTTTTTGCCAATAAAAGGATTCAGAGGACTGTTAATTCAGGCATATTAGAAACCATTGACATCTGGCATTGAGGGTAATTTGTGTCATCATCAAAGCTATGATGCTTCTTCAAGCTTGATTATGTTTTTGTCTTTGTAGCTATTTTACCCTCCAGTTGGTCCTTTCTCCATCAGCGTTGATCTGATTAAATTTTGAAAAACAAATTTACAGGTATGTTTAGGAAGTCAGCATGACTGTGTCTTTTCTCTTCTTTTGTCTTTTTTTTGGGACATTTATACCGTATCTCAAAGCACCATTGCTATGAACACTCAGGAGCACTGAAAATGATTGAATCAAGTAATGCAAAGTCAATTACCTAAGAAAAGACATTTTTATAAACATGAACAAATGAATGAATGAATGAATGAATGAATGAATGAATGAATCAATCAATCAATCAATCAATCAATCAATCAATCAATCAATCAATCAATCAATCAATCAATCAATCAATCAAACATTAAATACAAACCTGAAAGTAAAAGTGATTTGGGGACATACAGAAATGCATTGTGGGTTTACCGCAAGACATATATAAACTAAACTGGTTATCCTTGTGTAATCAAGGTCAAACTTAAAGATCAAACTTAAAACATTTGGCAGAAATTTCTTTGAGTAACTACAAACCAGCTCTTCATTAAATTAAATGATTTTAACTTAATGATATACCTCAGAACATTTAGTTAATGCAAAGTAAGCAACCTATTATTGTACATATTTTTTTTTTAAATACTTGTCATACGATGAATTTCAATGATAAGGCTGGGATGAAAGTGGTTTGACCTCACTGTT
Organism: Chanos chanos; assembly: GCF_902362185.1. Lineage (NCBI taxonomy): Eukaryota > Metazoa > Chordata > Actinopteri > Gonorynchiformes > Chanidae > Chanos > Chanos chanos. The sequence continues at coordinate 7,753,878 of NC_044507.1, forward strand.
GCTTTCAGCTAAAAGCTGTTTCATTACTTTCACCCGGGGAATAGTTTGGAAAATGGTGCCTTTTCAATTTCAAGTACGCTTCTAATATAGGCTAATAAAATTTTAAAACATTTAAGCCCTCACCCAAAACATTCAGTCGGTAAATTGTGCTACCTTTTGAAGCAGCGAAAAGACAGGGTGAGGAGTGTCCCCTGGCGTCTGTGACCCTTCAGCAGTCTGTGAATCTGTCCTCTGATGAGGCTCTCTCCTCTCCCCCTCTCGCAGAGGAAGCATTTAGCTGGGCTGACTGAGGGCTCGGGGGTGTACCTAGGCGAGGTACTGCATATAAAATGTCAAACATCTGTCTCAAGTGCTTCACTGAGACTTTTCTTTGACCCCCATCTGTCCCCCCGGCCTCTCATCACAAAACACAAACATGTTCTCTCATTCATACCGTTCATGGTGTTTGATTGACTGATTTGATGCAAGATTGTGATTAAAGCTTTGCGCCATTGGTACTACATAAGATGGAGTATAAATAGTTGAATATGGAGGGCATTTTTCCAGTGCGTTCACATAAATTCCTCTGTGAATGCGAAATATGCAAACTATGTACGTAAAACTTACTATGTAATATAATTATATTTACAATTCCATGTTTTTGTATAGTTACTTTTGGAACCGAACCATTCTCAGGGAGTTGGTTCCTGAGAAAGTAGTTTATGTGGTGAAATAGAGGAAGGGCTAATAGGTTAGGAAACCGCTACGGGAAATAAGAAAAACTCTTAGGTCACAGGGTGGAAACTCTCTCTGTCCTTAAGAGACTGGTTTTGTAAGAAACAGAGGTTGGACCGCAATTACCACAAAGATTATGTGTTGATGGATGAGGACCTGAAGAGTTTCGCAAGAGAGTTCCTGCTTTGGAACACGCATGTGAAAAAGTTTCATCCGCTGCCTTGGCAAAATTTAGTAACAGTCAGGGGAGAGAATGAAATAGGTCCATGGCTAAGACATCATTGTCTATCTTTGCACATTTACTCTCCTAAGTCTTATTGGCTAGAGCGAAGCATATATTTATTTAAAGACTGTACTGATAACATTGTGGAAGTGCATGATGTGGCATTGAGAAATGACCACTCAGGATGACGTCATTGGAACCCTGAGTGGACATCTGTCTGGGCTCAGCCCAGTGCAAAGCATGTCTTCTCAGATAAGTAATGCATCAAATGAAAGTTATACTAAGAGTGCTGGCGTTATGATCCAAATGGAAAAGCCACAAGGCCTACAGACAGTTCGTGAAGGGCAATAAATGTCCCTGAGAAGGTTACCAGTTATCAGCTGTTGACCAGACTCTGGCTGAGTAAATGGCCCAGATGAATAAAAACAAATCTAATTAAAGTGCAAGATGCCCTTGTTCCTCCTAAGAGAGAATTCAAACAAACAAAAGCAAATTAGCAGATCTTTTATATTATGTTTACCTATTTTTAACTAATAAAAATCAGCAAGTAAAACTAATAATATTGTTACTGACTAAGGTTACATTGGCTTTATAAAGCTATGTTAGCTATATGGGAGATGGTGCAATTGTTTGCAGAAATAATCTGAATTTTACAAACTTTACTAAATGAACTTACCTGAAACAGGAAGCAAACACCTGTTCTAAACTTTATGTAAGCCAAAATGGTAGCATTATATTATACAGTGTAGTTTTGTATTTGAGAACTGATATATTGAAATCCATAGTAACCTGCCATGCTTCAAGGACAAAGTGAGATGCAGAAATTTACTGACATTAAACTTTTCTAAGAGGATTTTATTCGTGAAACTACAACATGATTAAATTAGTATAAATAAAATTAGACAGAAGAGGACAGAGTGGAGCACGACAAAAATCTCACTGGGGGCAAAACACAAACAGCAAGATCTCCATAAGAATCTATGTCAACAGGTATTATGTGTAATGTGACTCTTGTATTACTCAAACCTCGGGCGATATTTCCATGTAAGTACCATATAAATTACCATAAACACTCTGCCCATGTGGACAAACAACCTGCCGCTTGTGAACATCTTTCTGGTTTAGTAAGGTGAAACAGGGCTGCAGTCCGTACCACAAGGAATACAAATATTGGTTTAATGATAACAATAATAATAATAATAATAATAATAATAATAATATAAGTGTATTTAGAGCCCAGTATCACTATTTATAGTCTCAAAGGTTAGTGTTATATTGGTGAATGCACTGAAATATAAAAATGCTACTGTTCTATACTCATGGCCAAAGTGTAGGAACCACAGGCAGTAGCAGACAGATCTGTGTTGCGTTGGTTTAAGAGTTTGTTTCAGGTCTCTCCTTACGCCAACTTTTCAGCCTTTGGGTTACAGCAGACTGCCTTTCAAAATCCATATTTGATTTGATTTATATCCTGGCACTATTACTACAGTATTTAAACCTTTTTTTTTTTTTCATAGCGTTTCAGGCATAGGTAAGCACTCATGTACACGTCTCTGCTCTCCGTCATACTGACAACTTTGTTCTGACACGGAATATTAAGCTGTGCTCCTGGCGGTGTGAAACAGTCAGTCGTAGAGAGCACACTGAGAAAATGACTTTTTTAACGCGCCCGCTTTATGGCATATAACTGTACAATGGACACATTGACAAGTGCTTCTGGGTAAATTCATTGTACCTTTATATAATATCAGTTCAGATGCAGAGCTGGATATTCAGACTCTATCTTGGGTATTGACCGCGGCAGTGCGTGTCAGACTAAAACATTATGAGGCTCCGGAGGGAGAAATTGGGTTCTAGGAAGCAATTGGACACCTGTCACCCAAGTCAAGTCTAATCATCTGCCCCACACTCGCTGGTTTTCCTGGTATTGGTCTGGTGTAGTTGATCTCTGGCTACATTAACAGGAACTATTATTAAAGGGGTCAAAGTTCAGGCGGTTTTCCAATGTAGATGGACTAGTCTCTGTGAGGCTGCATTAATCTGACGGCCGGTCATTTTCCCTTGTGACTCTGATTGTTTCATTGGAAGTAATTATCCAATGATCGCTCCATTTCAGTTCCGGCAAAACGCCGGTGGGCTGCGAGCAGACCTTCATGTTTGATGACCGCAGCATGTAAATTAAGACATTTTATTCTGTTTTCTGATTAGAAATTTGAGCTTTGAACTTCGTTTGTAAAATCATCATGAAGTGTTGAGTTTATTTGCAGCTGAGTGTCATTTCATAGCTTATCATGGTCCTGAAATGATGATGATGATGATGATGAAGACAACGATCACGCGGTGCAGTCTCATTTGTTGAGAGGAAGAAAGAGGAAAGTCCATTTTTCGTACAATACGTTCCAAGCCATTACTCAGTCTCTCAAGTTAATCTGTCTCTTCCCACTGCCAGCTATTCCACCTTAATTCAACCGCCTTCTAACAAGAATATAATACTCTTTTCACCAGATGGAGACACAAATTACTCGCCCAATTCAATTTCAGGCTTAACCCGTATTGAAGGGTAATTTCCCTTGATTGCTGCTGTCCCAGGAAAAGCTTCTGAGTGTAGGTGAAAAACCTAGCTACGTGCAAGGAAGCAAACGTGGCTTTTTGTGTGTGTGTGTGTGTGTGTGTGTGTTTCTGTGCTAGCTCACAAGTCAATAAACAAATGCTTTGCATTTACATGGAATAGCTAATGCTTTCTGTGGACGTACACATTCAGCACAGAAACGCTGTTCTTGTGGCACTGTGCACAGGAAATGTTTTTGTTTTTTTTTTAATTTCAAATGTCCTTTTAAGTGTGGATCAGTGTACCACAGCCACCTCCTTTTTCTTCTTTGTCTTAACTTTAGGATGCACTCATATGTCCCTCTTCCTTCGGCCCTGGCCCTCGTCTTAGAATGTTTTATCTCCTTCTTGGCACGACGACAGGACTGGCTAGAACTGGTGCTTAGGAGTTCTGTTAAGTTGCTCTTTGTTGAGAAAATCCTAAATTAGCCTAGTTAGAGCCTCTGTAATTGGATCGCTGTAAGTAAATTTATGGAATGAGAATGAATAGAAAGGAAAAGCAATTTCCTTACCCCCCCGGACCTGCCCCTTCCAAGAGCCATGGGGAAGATGTGTTCCAGGACAAATGCTCATTTTCCACCAGTCCCCTGAGTCACTCACCATGCCCGACCACACACTACAAAATTACTGATGATACACTGAGGGACAGAGAGAGAGAGAGAGGGAGAGACAGTGTGTGTGTGTGTGTGTGTGTGTGAGAGAGAGAGAGAAAGAGAGAGAGGGGGAGAGAGAGACAGTGTGTGTGTGTGTGTGCGCGTGTGTGTGTGTGTGTCTAGTAGAATTATTCTGGCAGCTCCTCTTTGTTTTGATGCCTTTGCCATTTCATTTCATGAAGCCATCTTTTCTTCGTTGCTGTCCATTTATTTATTTAAGTTGTTTATTCATTAGTTTCAGCCATCTCTGTATTAGTTTAGTTTCAGTCATTTCTTTTTTGGATATTTATAGTTTTGTTTAGATAATGGGCACCCAGATCAGTCTAGCTCTTGGCTTGGGTGGTCACCTGTTGTTTGAAAACATCTGAACATTGCTTTAGGAGGTGGGCTATGGAAAAGAAAGGTAAATGATATATGACATGAATGACTGTGGTTATTTTAAACGGGATGGGGGGGGGCAGCGTGTACTCTGCCCTGACATTAAGAGTTTGAAAGACAACAGTTCCTGTGATGTGGGATGCCAAGCATGAGGCTTCACTGCGTGGAAAAGACACACACAGTGTTTCTGCCCATATGCTTGAGAGAGAGAGAGAAAGAGAGAGGGAGAGAGAGAGAGGTTTTCAGTAAACAACACTGACATGAGGGCAGGGGAAACAAACCAGGGAGGTAAGGGGTACAGTTAGAGGTAGAACAAGAGAGAAAGAGAGACAGGAGGGGCAAGTTGAGAGTAACAGAAAGAGGACAGAGAGAGAGAGAGAGAGAGAGAGAGAGAGAGAGAGAGAGAGAGAGAGAGAGAGAGAGAGAGAGAGAGAGAGAGAGAGAGAGTGTTCTCTCTGGACTGCTGTAAGAACGCTATCTGCTCCACTCAGCCAGAAAAAAAGGACCAGTGAAACCATTTAAGTCAGCAAAGAGACCTGAGGCTACTACACAACTCAAGGAAGAAAAGAGTAAATGACCTAAAACACACACACACACACACACACACACACACACACACTGAAGAAATGACCTGATCCAAAGTCATAAAACACTCAATAAACTCAAAAACATTCAATCAGGTGTGGCTTTATAAGTCTGAGAACCATTACAACTTTTCTTAGAACAAATAAAGAAAACATTTTTTACACAGAAATCACAACAGTTTCATGTAAAAACAGACACTTCTTTGTCAGATATTTATTAAGTGACATTTTTATGACAGTTGTACATTAAAAGAGTGGGGGAGGTTTTGCTTTACACTGAGCTGCTAATACAATACCACAGTAAATACTTCTTTACCGCAACAGAACGCTGTGGTGGGTTACAGGAATATTGTAACTTTACATCCTAAAGGGTGAGGATATGTTTCTTTTTTATTTTACCAGGAATAGTTTGCCTGGTTTTGTACCCTGGCTACCATTTTGTTCAGATGCTGGGAAGAGAGTGTAGACTCTGTTCACTTCAACTAAAACAACACATGACACAAGAGGGAGCGCATCACAAAATCTTTATACTGGTCAGCTTCGGGAAGGGGATTCAACAATGACAAGCTTGCACCACCGCTACAATCCAAATAAAGGAATGTTCCAGAACACCTGGATCCCAGCAGTAACAGAAACACATTTACAGCCTTAAATAAATAATAGACGTCGGCACAAAAAAAAGAAAAAAAAAAGAGAGAGAGAGATGTGATCTTGGGGCTCGACAAGACCCGTATGTCCAACATAATACCGCTGATTTCTCCAAGGAGATGGTTCCAACTCCCCAAAGAAACTGTTTTTGCTTTTTAAGACGTCTGTAAGATCACTTAAACAGCTTCCTAGCCAACGGACAGTCCCAGTGATGCACAAGGACAAAGGGAATTTTCTGTCACAAGGGTCTCCGAAGGGCTTTAAGAGTTCTCAAAATTTTGTCTTTTTCTGTCACAAGAGTCTCCAAAGAGCTTTGAGAGTTCTCAAAAGTCCAAGGCTGGAACAGTTCCCAAGATTTCCACGACTCGTCATGCCTGAAATAACATCCTTATGACCTCTCGTAGGGAAGGTTTTAACTTTTCCGTTGAGGTTCACGCTCTCCCCGAGAGTACAGCTTTGATCTGACTGCCCTCTGTCTGGAAGAAGCTTTTCTGTCCTTGTCACAGAACACTATTAAGGACAGGTGAAATTGTTCACATTGTTTATTTGTTTTGTTTTTTTTTTTTCTTATATTGTTGTCGCTGTTTTACAACAGACCGATCTGAAGGGTACTGGGCGAATGGAACTGCTGAGAGAACTGTTTAACATGCTCTCAAACATCTGCATTCTCAGACTGTTTGCAGGTGTGAGAGGAGGGCCTCCTTCATATGGACGACTGTCCAATCTCCTGATTTTCAATGGGTAACAATTCTATCTTGGCATTGGCAACAGTATCCATGGTAGTACACTGAAAGCACAACAGCACAGCTTTAGAATTTGTAACAGTTCATATTACATAGATTATCACAGAAAAAGGTTTTTTTTCTCCTTCTTCTTCTCTCAGAGACTTTTTAATGTAACTTTATCTATGCTAAGTATATAGATATTTCAGATGTTTTTGGAGAACTCTGGTCAATGTAGCTCTTATCGTTGCTGGCATTAAGCCAGATTGGTAGCACCAAACAGTGTATTTGGCTCTTGATTAGAACTGCAGGGTTCAGAGGTCATTGGTATATTTAGTTTTGATGAACTGTCAAATACTGACAGCATTCTCCAGGTGACTGCCAGAGGATCAGTCACAGGAACATTCTTTATATGGTCTAGGTCTCACACCTCTTTCTCAGTCCCTCTCTCTCTCTCTCTTTCTCTGTCTCTGCCTCTCTGTCTCTCTCTCCCTCTCGCTGCACACATACACATTCTCACACACAGAACCACACACAGACCCAACCACACACACACACACACACACACACATACATCTACTATAAATGCATGGTCAAAAGGTCCTAATTAAACCTTGACTTCAAAATCAAAAGTTCAAATCAATAAAAGACTGTCCTACATTCCCACTTAAAGCCTAAATATGCGCAGCGTTGCTCACAGCTGGAAACAATCCCTCTGCCATGAATTATATTAACCCAGAAATATTCTTGGAGCTCTGCTTGCGTCTAAATCATGATTAATGGCCGTGCTCATATTGTGTTTGTATTTTTCATGTATTTTATTTTGTACTTTAGATCAGTCCACTATCCTTTTCCATTGATCTGTGATGGACAGAATTCAAATAAGAGACTCACTTGGTTGTTCTGGTGATATCCATTGAAGTCCATGGCTCTTGGGGTAAAGCATGGGTCATGTGCACTTGGCCTGGTCGCGCGAATTTGACCAGGATCTCCATCTCTGACCCCGTTGGCCTTGTGGACACAAAGAACTTTCCGGAAGCTCTGCTTGAAGTTCTCAGAGAGGAAGCCGTACAGCAAAGGGTTGGCACAGCTGTTTACGTAGGTCAAGATGACCGCCAGGAAGTAGATTCCAGCTATGAGGCTGGTCTCGGGCAGGGTGATAATGAGGTTGACGATGTTAAGAATGAAGAACGGTAGCCAGCACAGCACAAAGATGACTACGATGATCACCACCATGCGCGTCACCTTCCTCTCCGACTTACGCCGTCTGGTGAGTCCTGCCCGCGCCCTGGCAGACTTGACTTTAATCACGATGAGGAGATAGCACATGGTAATGACCAGCAGGGGACAGAAAAAGCCCAGGATGGACGTGTAGAGGATAAAAACTGTAGACCACAGGTTGTTGGGCTCAGGCCAGCTCATGTTACAGGTGTTGAGATCCTCCTGTACGTCAGAAAAGATGATGACTGGCAGCGAGAGCAGGCACGACAGAGCCCACACTAAGGCGTTGATGATCTTGGCCGTTCTCGGACGCCGCCACTTGGTGCTGCGGATGGGATGCACCACGGCCATGTAACGATCGATACTCATAACAGTGAGGCAGAACGTGCTGGTGAACTGACTGATCGAGTCCGCCCACATCACCACACTGCACAAGAAATCGCCAAACGGCCAATAGGAAAGGACATTGTGTGCGGTTTGAAAGGGAAGCCCAAGGATATAGAGTTCGTCAGCCACGGCCAAGTTTAGGATGTACATGTTGGTGACAGTCTTCATCTTGGCGTAACGCAACACAACGAAAATGGCCAGGGTGTTACCTATTAGGCCCAGGACAAACACGATGAGGTATATCACAGACATTATCTTTGTAGTGCTGGCCACGAAGGCCCTTGTAACATTACTGTTATTATTGTCTGTTTGCATCGGTACGGTGGAGGACTGGTTTGGGTCACCGGGGTATGACATGAACATTTGGACCTCCATTTCTGGACTGCAGCTGGTGGGATCTCTGGGCTGGTGGGCGTTGGAGATTCTGGGTCACAGATGAGTGAGGCTCGTTAGACTGAAAATACAGAAACGCAGAGTATAAACCTTACATAATGCACTGTTGAAAATCTGACTTTGACCAAATATCTAGTGAAATGTGCTCACTAGTGAATTTTGCAAACGTATGTACATGCACAGAGCCAACACACAGTTCTATGTAATAATAACAACACAGATTTTTTTTTTTGGAAACATTCTGCAAACAAAACTTGATATTAAAAAAGCCTAAAGGGCCTCAGGCTATTTCAGCACAAGACATGTTACCACAGCGACCTTCAGCCAGGCGACTCTCTGTGAAAGTATCAAGGCTCCCCAATGCCCACCCCCCACACCATTCTCATACATAAATACAGCAAACTTGTAAACAACATCTGTAAGAACCAGTTTCATGAGTGCATACATCATTTTTGCTCGTACGGATCATCCTTTGGAAGTTTAAACACGCAGGTGATTCAGTATTGGTGTGCAGTATTATGTATGTACAGGTCACGTCATTACTTTGGAAATTTGACATTTGCTATTGATGTATAAGAATCTGTGAAAACAGCGTATGGAAGAAGGCATAAACATGTACTCATGCATTACTGTCAACAAAAGTTTTGCTTCAGTCAGCCCCCAAATGTCATCCCCAGTTTATACTTTTGCATCGCATGCTGACTGCTATTCATTTCTAGGCGGGATAAATACAGGTGTATTGAAGTGCAGTTAAATGCTTTATTTAACCACAGTGTGTCTGTTATGCACACCTGCTCTTTTTAACGGCTATGACATCATTGTAAAAGAGACAAGTATACCATGCTGTACACCAACCTACTCCTGGGGTAGGTAGTTTGCTCCAGGCTAGAGGAATGGTAGAGACAGTAGAAACAACAGCAATCCAGAGGACACCCAGAGGTTACTTGTCTCTGACTTAATGCCCCCCCTCCATCTTCTGGTGTGAAAACCCAACCCGCTGAATTACTACTGTGTGCTGTATACCTTGTTGGTTGTACGTTTATAAAGTAACAAAACATGTCTCTTTTATTATTGTTATTTTACTTTGGCTGAGCTTCTTGTTCGTGTTGTGTGTTTGTATTTCTCATTGTTTGCTGGGTTTCTTTCAGAGTCACGTCCACCAAGATAGAGTTTCTACATACTTGCCACATGGCTCTGACCCGATAGTCGGGGGTGTTTGTATCCTAACCATCAGTATCCAAGGGTTTACGTTTTACTAGACTCACATAGCAAAAGTTACCCACCTCACATGTCCCTCGCATTGCTCAATCTGATGCAGTTTGAGCAATGGTCCGTAGGATCACATCTGTTATAGACTCAGAGAAAATCTCCGTTACACTGACTTCAGTGACCTTGACCTAAGTGGCTAGTTTCCTTGACCGCGAGGCACGGTAGGTTGCAAACAACAGATTCAGTTGCAGAAATATAATGGCTGACGCTGAAATTCAGTGGACCGTGAGTGAAAACAAAGGGGTAACGATGTTGCTGTTGTGAGTACAAACAATTCGTCGCAAAGCAGAGATCAATTCGCAGAAACTATTTGGAATTTATCAATGTTTTCAAAGTCGACAGTCGCAGCTTTACACGTGCTAATATTTCCATACATGTTATTTATTAATACCCGACATGAATTGCTCCTGTAGAAAACTACAGCTAACAAAAGTATATTGATTACGTAAAGAAAAAATAGCAGGATGCAATTTGCATCAACATCACAAAACTTCCAAAGTAACGTCACAATTTTCATAGTTATTGAAAACGTTTGAGCGTGAGAAAGCTTTTGCACTGTGGCATCTCCCTCCTAATGTGTTGCACATTTTCCCCCCGATGAGCAGTTTATCAATTCGACATGACATGCTCATAGCCAAGTCTGGCATTCCTTTTAACAATTCTGTCCAACATATTGTATTACATTACATTTCAGAAGAGATTTTTTAGGAAGTTGGAGCGGAGTTTTCCTCGGCTAGATCCAAGGTTCTGCATATTTGGCTGATATACCGTTGCATTTTTCTCCCAAGTTTCGCAATAAATTATTGTGTGCTCCGTAAGCTGCGGAGTGCGCCTCAGCTTGATAAAGGCTAAAGTGTCTTGAGCGACAGACTTGTTATTGACTTAACTGACTTTTATATCTTACAGTGGTTGCCAGTCTATTGATTTTGTACGGTCTGGATTTGAAAGGTGAAACGAACCTGTGGTTTAAGCGCTGTCCATGGTACTCGGAGTTTTGTTCGGTTCGGTTTGCGTTCCACTTCTCTCCGTCACGTCTCTTTGAAGTGCAGTCCCGGAGACTATAAACACTGCTACGGAAACAGGGTCTATGAAGAGTTCCGAAAATCCGACAGGAGAACTTGTGGAGGAATTCCACTTACTCGGACATACTCATTTCTCTTGGGACGGAAATAACCACTACACGCTCCGGAAAAATAGATATCCCATTACTGAGGAATTCTGTCTTTCTGTGCGAACTTGTGCAAAAAAAGTCCTTATAAGTCATTTTGTCGTTACGATATAAACATGTCTGTCCAACATTTCATAAGCCTTTCTGTAAGAAAATATTTTTTTGCTCTTTATAGTAATCCCTTGGCTCTCAGTGTGGACAGAGCTGTGCATGAAGTTATGTTGTAGTGTTGAGAGCCTTCTCGAGTACGGTGCGATGGGGAGACAGTTTGCAGTAGGGCTGGTCTACGCTAGTATTTATCAAGCTGAATAACAAGAAGCCTCACACGTCACAGTGTGTCTGCGCAGGTTTCGACCTCTGTCTTCGCTACCAGTCAGTCTGCCTCCACGAAAGTTACACAAGCAAAGCACTTCTTACAAGAAGGGGTTCCTAAGATTTTAATTTGGATTCTTCTTCTTCTTCTTTTTCCTCTTCTTCTTCTTCTTCTTCTTCTTCTTCCTCTTTCATCACTTTATTTCTCTGTCTGTAAGGGCATTGTCAGCAATGATAAAACATTGTCGCGTTTTTAAGACAACGTCATGGGCTGCGCGAAAGGTATTTAAACACACTGAATATCTGTGTAAAAGAAATAGGCCTAATATGTTGATTAGTATTATTTTTATCATTTATTTTAGCATTTTAATCTCACTCTGTGTTAAGATACAGACAGGCATTTTGTACCTTTGGACGTTTTTCAATAGTGTTTGACTGTTTCGATAGCCCAAACTCGCTGTAGACTTTTGTTGTGAGAAAACACATTAGTACTTTGGCCAATGAAACTAACTGAGTGTTTTCTGATACCATTAGGAATGGAATTGCTTGCAGTTTTCTGTTTCTCTGCCCTCAGTCCTTCCCATAAGGCAAAACAAAATAAAAAAAAAATCCTCAAATTCTGACGGGGGGGGGAAATGTGAGTGAGTGAGTGAGTGAGTTTTGAACCCTGGTTCTCTCCTCTGGCTGAGGTCCAGATACCTGATCATCTCCTGAGGATTAATGAGGGGCTATGGGGCTATGATTTGAAAAAGTGTGTGACTTGCTGAATTTTTAAAGGGTTTTGCACGAAAAAAGGAGAAAAACCTCTCTCACGTATATAGTAATTGTTTAGAAATATTAAAAAAAAAAGCAGAAAGAAAGGGAAGACAAAAGGAACAGAAAGAGTCATAGTGTAATTAAAGGAGAGATGAGAATGAAAGAGTGGAGGTTACATCTGACGAACATTGTACAGACAGAAGGATTCAGAGAGATAGTAAAACTAAACCTTTGCATATCAAGCTGTAACAGTGATAATGATGTCACAGTGCCTCTGTATGTAATTTGAATGGATCCAACTTTCAGTCCACTTTCATGGAACAACCTCCTTTTATTCATGCTGAGGAGACCTTGCCGGCAGAAGGAAACCTGCCGGAGAAGCTCCCTGCTCTGGTAGATTATAAGCATCATCTAGTGTCTGTCTGTGTGGGCTTCTCCGTGTTCCAGCATCTGTCACTCTGATAAATGACCTGATTTGTTGGAGTGCTGATGCTACTGCCCTGGAGACAGAACATTAATGAACAAAAGACACCCCCACAGAAAGTCACAAGTCAGGGGACGCGGAGGGCTTCCGTTCATTGGTTTGCAGGTCGGCAGCTGGGATTTCGGCTTGACTGAGGAAGCTGTCTCGTCGTGCGGTTTCCTTCGCGCGCCACTCTCGACCCACATCAGTTTGGGCAAATCAAGCGCATTTGTGAGAGTATGTGTGTAAACAGTAAACTCTATTACTGACCTGAGATGGGGGCTCGTCCCTCAGGAAACTGCTGACATTACAGAGAACCAGAGTGACGGGGTTCATTGCTTTACTAACTCCTTTACAAGGTTGCCGGCCACACAGACAGCCTCCTCTAGCCCTTAAACACAGGCTGTCACTGCATGCCCCACCAGTCAGTGCATTCGGATCCTGTTCTGTCCCTACACCACTTATAACTGCCCTGGTTACTTATCCCAAGTGAGCATAGGAGCACATAGTAATAGCTCAGAGCGCATCATGATTTTTTACTTTGTGATGTCTTTTGTGTATATGTACCACTGCGTGCTCTTGAACGCGTGAGAATGCGTTGGAACATGGTATTTTTAGAACATGTATTCATGTAGTGATATTGAAACATCTAGGTAATTTTACAGCTCAAATGCTGCTACCTCTGACACCTTCTTTTATAAAAGTGAAGTATTCTGAAATGTGACTACCGTTAGCTCTTGACTCTGGTGGCCTCTCTGACACAGAGTTTGGTGTGGATCGATATGAGAAGGCATCTCGCTTAACCTGAAGGAGAATGACTTGTGCAAGGAGGAATACAGAAGGGTATATCTACTTACATTGAAAAATCAATATTGTAATGGTGTTTATAAAGAGACAGAGAGAGAAGCCAAGGCAATTGAGTCACTGTGGAGATCAATCCATGGAGAAAAATAAAGAGGAAACTTGAAAAAAAAGCTGGCTGAAAAGTAGAATGGAATCACTGAGATGTATACAAAGACATTGCTACAGACTGAAAGAGAAAATATTTGAAAGTCTTCAGAGAGATGGCAATGGAACCGCAGAAACCATGTGAGCTCCTGTAAAACTCCTGCGTGTGCCATTGTACAGTTTAAAAAATATACAGAAAGTGATCTTGTCTGTACGCTGTGTGCCCCAGGCTGTGGTCAGGGAGCTTGCAGTAGGAAAAGCACAGTGGCGGGTGAACTCCACTTTCTCTGCCATGATAGCTTTACACGCATGAGTTGTTGTGACAACACTTTCACCCTGTGTCCACGTTTGGAGAGTCATTAAGGTTGTGCCACTCGCTCTCCGTATCTTTGGTCCACCTGTTCTGCCAGATCCATCTCTGTAGATTTCCATCTGAATCAGTCAAGGACTGTAAGGCACTCCTTTGAAATATTCCATGTTTTGTGGTGAAGTCAAACAAAAAACATCGTGCGCACAGCATGTACATGTACTCGGCCAAAAAGGAAAAACTGCCTTTTTTTGTTTCACTCAACACAGTCAATTAAGCATATAGATAAGTCATCGAAGGTTTGAGCATGTGTGTGTGCATGTGTTTGTGTTTGTGTGTGTGTGTGTGTGTGTGTGTGTGTGTGAGAGAGAGAGAGACAGAGACCGAGAGAGGATGTACCAAAACTCTACCCTTAGAGAGAATATATTTTTGTGTAGTGATAGAGAAACGTAAGAATGGATTTGCATGAGTTTAGCTTGAACAAACTTTAAATCAAAGTGCGTCAGCTTTCAGTAGCCACTGCTGAATAATTCAAAATGGAGTGTGGAGAGAGCATACTGAAATCTGCAACTTAGCAACAACATAACAATAACAATGAGTATCTCGCTTTTCCCTAATGTGTTCTTTCCTTTTTTTTTTTTAATTGAACTTTTCTGGGTTGTTCACCAGTGTTGACAAATGTCTGAGGCAAACAAAAGCCGACAGACACATAGATTTTGTCACTGTTTGTAAGATATGCCAATAACAAAAGTGGACATTCATTATTACTGATGTTTTTGAGTAGAGCTCTAGAGTGCGCCTCTTGGTTTCTGTGTTTCTCAAGATTTTGGAGGAAGTGCTAAGGGAACAAGAAATCTACTTTACATTTTCTCAGATTTTGGACTCCTGTCAGCAGCAGCTATGCTGAAATGCTTTGTGTCAGGAAAATTCTAGAAGGACGTCGGGATGAGCAAACACATAGACAGCCTAGGGATAGTTGGATTGGTTTTCGCCTTTAACCGTGAGAGGGCTGACGAGAAACCCTGAAGTCTTGAGTAAACTTCAGCAGGATTGGAGAGGAGTGCAGGAATAGATTCACGTGAAAAAAGGACAGGTCTGTTTATCTATTCTGAATGAACAGTCTGCTCAAAGCCTGTCTATGTTTTATACATCGACAAACCTCAGGCACCAAATTCCATCTGCACATCCAGCCTGGATGATGTTTTATGATCTAGAGATAAATGGAATGGATGTCTATGAATCACACACACACACACACACACACACACACACACACACACACACACTCAAACACACACAGGGTACATAATGTGTGGCTGTTACCCATTAGCTGGTGTTTTCAGACTTTGCTCTGTGTAATTTTGCTGTTGATGTTATTCTTTTGTGTAATTGCTGCTGTCCTGTGTCCTGCGTGATGGCTTCACAAAGTGTGAACACAACGATTTTCTCCTGTGTTTATGGTCTAAAATTAGGCTAGTAATGTTAATGACTGAATGCTGTTTTAACATCCAAGATTAAATGTAAAAAAAAAACAAAAAAAACAGTATGTTTGTTTTAAGTGTAGTTCTCAGAAATGTTAAAAGACAGTTTAGATAACTACAGTAATATGTTATACAGCCTCTCAGAAGTGATTTATGAACCCTGCTGTTCATCCTTTCAATCATACTGATTGTCTCTCTAGGTTATTGCGTTACAGTAATGTTCTGAAAGTGTCTTTTTGAGGCACAAAGGTCACTTTCTTTCAGATCTGAATTCCGATGCTTCCCTTTGATGTTTACATTGGGGTGTGTCTGTTTGACAATAGAAGAGGCAGACTGCTTCCATATAACCTCAGCTTGGGGGACAAGTCAGTCAGAACAGGATACTTATGTCTTATTGCACCCATGATACATGAGTCTATATAGTTTATACACACTTGCACGTGTGTGTGTGTGTGTGTGTGTGTGTGCGCGTGCGTGCGTGCGTGTGTGTGTGTGCGTGTGTGTGTGTGTGAGTAGTAGGAGTAGTAGCAGTAGCAGTGGTAGTCTGAAGTATACTTTCCACGGTGTTCACAGCCATATAAGCAGTAACAGCTCTTTGGTAACATAGTAACAGCTATGGTAACGCGCCGTCAAGATGGCCGTCGTTCTCTGAGCTCTTCCTTAACTTTAATTTTTTTCTTAAATTTATTCACACTGTTTTATGCAACAGCTCTTTGCTGTCCTGCTGCCTGATGATAAACTGTTTGACGGACAGGCCAACAATTAGTTGCACGTTTCGGGTCAGAATGAATGCAACAGCTGCTGTGGCATCTGTCACAATGCATCAGTTCAGAGAGAGTGAAATGCCACTGCCCATGTTTCTCTGGTCTATTTTCACAGGACAAACTAAATGATTTAGCGGGAACAGATCAGAATGCAACTGGTATTGCATGTTGTTACTGCTGTCTCTGCACTTCCACAAGGCTGTTTCACTTCCGGTGGAACTGAATGTGAGTTGAAGATGTTGTTACATTTCTGTGTGTGTGTGTGTGTGTGTGTGTGTGTTGCTCTTCACAATGCCGTGTTTCCTCCTTCAGGTCTCAAGTGGACTCTTACATTAGCCTCTTATTGCCATCAGGTCCAGCCTGTGGTCAGTGTCTGTGTGTCTGAATATGTGTGTCTGTTCACTTAGGAAAAGACAGGTGGCAGCAGTGAGTCTAGAAAGGTGCACTGTAAAGTTCTCGAGGTTTTTACTACTGAGTCTCTCCAGTTCTTTACTGTGATTGCAAAGGACACAGAAACACCACACACAAAATCTAAACCCCCACAGTCTTCTGGCAACACAAAACTTAATATTGAACAAGGAGTATAATTTTGCTTTGGTTTTTTTTTTGTTTTTTTTTTTCCTTACTCACAGAAACAGTTTTCATTACCACTGTCTAAAACACACACACACACACACACACACACCCCTTCACTCTGTACTTAAATGCACTTAACCTTCAATTTTTAGTCACCTCACCGAAAGCCTGTAATTGCCTGTAGCGTCTATTTTTTATCCACTCCTTTTATTCATTACTCTGTCTTATTGTTTATGGACTGTATCTTGAGCCCTGTGTTTCAAGAGAATTTTACAAATGTATAAACAAAAATAGCATTTCCAAAATGCTAAAAAAAAAAATATTTTGTTGTTTTGCTAAAGATTCATAGAGGTCAGTGGTTTTTCAGCTACTTGTGAAGATGCTGTGATTTATTCGTGGACATTCGGTCATGTTCTTCAAGGACATTTTTTTTTCTACACTGCTGGGAGGGACTAACTGCCACCTCCACTGTTTAGCCCACGGGATGAAACACACTTAATACGTGTGAGATGCTCTCACACGTTCTGACAAACTATGTGAAGGGACTAATGACTCATCGAACGCTAAATTTAACCTGAGGTTTACGACTTTATTTAGCTCAGATTTTCCTGTATCTATCCTCTCTGGTCTCAGATAGGAGAATAAAGGGGGTCCTAAAGGACGTTATCTAATTTTTGATGTAACGGAGTGTAATCAGAGGAGCTTTGATGTCACTGAGCTGATGTAGTAGCATGTGTCAAGGTATGGAATCAGTAGAATGTTGACAGAAGAGAATGAAATCCACCCTCATTGGATATCCTCTGACCTTTGTCCATAGTGTTCTGCCGAGTCTAATGCTATGCCTCTTGGATGCTTCGCTAACCATGTCTTCTTTTTCTGTAAAAACCGAAACATGGAGTGTAAGTCTGAAATGTAATCAGAGTTATCAGAGAGGTGGACTGTTCTCTCTCTGGTGGCCAAGTAATTTAGCTGTGTTCGGTGTGATATAGGGGTAAGACTTTGTTAGATTAATGTCTGCATGTCCACATTCACTGAAAATAAAACAGATAACCGCTCTCTCTCTCTCTCTCTCTCTTTCTTTCCCTCCGACTCTCTCTCATTGTCTCTCTCTCTCTGTCTCTCTCCCTCTCTCTCTCACTCTCCCTCTCTCTCTCTTTCCCTCCCTCTGTCTCTCTTTCCCTCTCTCTCTCACTCGAGCGTGCAACGGTGTGATCCCTGATGTGATAGTGAAAGCTCTAGGTGTGAAAGACAGAGCAGTGTGAGAACACACATTAATGTCATAAATATGTACTAGTGTTTGGCAGATATAGCTTTATACCCTGCACAGAAACATGTGGAAAAGGCGATACTAAGCGCACAACCAGTTTTTGTTGTGTGGGGTTGTTATGACTAATGATGTTTACAAGGATCCAGATGATAACCTTGTTCAAATTAAAAGATGACGAGGGAAGGTCGCTTTCCTTAGTCTCATTTGGTAGACTCAAAACAAAACAAAACAAAACAGAAAGAAAACCCCAAGCAAACAAAAAAAACCTTGATTGCGTGTTATTATGTGTGTGTGTGTGTGTGTGCGTACATGAATTTGTATAATGCTACACCAAAGGCAAAAGCAGAGAATTCTTTCACAAAGAAAAGAAAGAAAAAGACAGATGTATTATCAGGGTATCTCACAGAGAGATCATTTTACATTTGCTGTCCCTAGAATGAACCAGAGACTTGTTTATAATTTTAGGATCAAGGCGGGGGGGGGTTAAATGAAAACACTGAAGAGGAGCGATCAGAGGAGTATTATAACATGAGGTTTGATTGCTCTCTTAATAGAGCCTGTAAGGCTGACTTTTAAACGTTTCAGAAACGTGCTGTATGTCCCTGGACTTTGTTCTCTGTCATCGTACCATCTATTGTTTCCCTGTGAAATGTTTTAGATCCGAGCTCAGTGTTTGTCTGGTGAGGTTAAACGTTATGCATTAAAATAAATAGCATATCCAGACCAGTCTCAAGTGCCTTACACTTACGACAGCCAAGATATTCTTTTTTTTTTCTTTCTTTTTTTCTACATTTTTACGGTTTGTGCTGATGTTAGCCATGATGTGTAGGATACATAGATGCAAGAGAATTTTAATCGAATAGATCAGATTGTCTCAGGCAATTAACTTTTCAGGACGCTGAAGTGAATGCAATGTCTGTACAATTTCTAATCTGTGCTGAGATCTTATCCACAGGGTCAATAGAACTGTACAAATCCACACTTTCAGTTTTTCTGAGCTTATAGATCATGCGCTTTAACTGAGTGTTTCTTCCTAACTGTCTTGATGACTTGAAGAGTCAGACAGTCGCGTCTTGATGACTCTTGGTATGGAAAAAAAAATGACAGCCAGTTATTCATTCATTTGTATGTTGTTTGACTGATGTTGGTGTGGATGAGGATCTGTCTCGGTTGAGAAAGCGCGGCAGGCGGAATGAGAAAACCGTGTCCACAGTGGAGACGATAACATTAATTACAGTCATGGCGGTCACCACAACCTGGCTATCCCACGGGCAGTGATCACAGTCCTTGGGCCGTGGGTTGGATCCAAAGCTGTGAACAGGCCATAGAATTGCTGGCGTCATTTACATAATCGCTGCTATCATGTTGCAGATGGCAACCATCTTTTCAAAGGAGAGGGATAAAGTGCAGGACCAAGGGAACATGGCGAAAAGGAGGATAAGGAGAGTGAGAATGAAAAATATGCTATAGACTGCAACACATCACTGCATCCAAGGATGCTACAAAAAGCCTGAGGGATCCAAATCAATGGTGCAGGCGCCGAAAATCTCCATGATCTTCAAGAGACCAGAAATGCCGCTTAGATGTCCACTTTTGTCTTCAGATGTGGTACGGGTGAGAAACGCATCTCCAGGATAGAGTCCACAACAAAACATGGATACGACCGCAATTGTACTTTCCATCAGAGAACGAAGTGAAGAGGACAGTGTAAATGACAGAAGCAGAAAACGCCATGAGAGAGGCCAACAAGGTGAAGGCGATGGTGAAATCGTTCCAGTTAATGGGTATCTTGGCATTGAAGCGGGTGAGTTCTATGATGAGGATGAAAAGGGGAAAAGAAGCAGCATAAACACCAGGTGAACAAGCACTAGACCCACTAGGAGGAGTTTACATAATCCGCTGATACCACCAAGCCCATGCAGGTGGCAGTTAGGACCACCTCAAGGATCCTCATGATTGAGATGATCAATTTCATGTTTGGATTAGCGATGGTTCAGTGCTGTTTTCCAACAAAGTATGAAGAAAATAATGAAAAAAAAAATAGATTAAGCGATCCCCTCCTTGGTTGTTCAGCGGGATTAACCAGACTCATGAGTTTCTTCTGTGTTGAATGCAAGCTTGACCACAGAGAATAATCCGTGGCTTTACTATCTGCTGTGTTTTATAGTCATCTCCAGGCACCTCATTGGTCACTGTTCCAATCTTATCAGATTAGCTCTGAACTTTTATCCAGAGTGAATCTCTCTCTGGAATTATGGCTTCAGAAACTGTGTAAAAAAATTACACTACCCCAAGAGAGATAGCAGAAAAGAAAGTGGGAAAGAGGGAGTGAAGGAGAAAGAGTACAGTTAATAGCTATGGTTATGACAGGGTAATTCAAATTTTTTGATATGGGTATTAGGTGATAAACATGGCATTGAAATACTGCATGTAATAAAGTATTGTTATAAAATATTGATCATTTTAACTGTTGAAAAAGAAACTAAAAATGCACACGTGCACGCACACACACACACACACACACACACACACACACACAATACACACACGCACACAAACACACACACAAAACTTAAGTTAATCTGAATATAGGTTAAGTCTCCCGCAAAAGAATGAGATTTTTTAGATTAATAATGAGATTTTTATGAGCTGTCAGAAAAATAATTTAATTTAAACGTAAATGAGCTCTTATCAGAGAATAAAATATCACATGCTAGTGATGTCATAATTTACTTTGGAGAAGAGAGAGTGTTGTCTTTGGTCAGAACTGTCGATACTGTTCAGTATTTGCCCACTCATTTATTCAGGGGCTTATGACTGTTACCATGAGTACACATGGAAAGCTGTAACTTTTTAAGTTCGCAATTGACAGTGCTTGGGAGGCATGAAGTTTCCTGGAGTTAGCAGCACATTACCGAAGATTCATCTTGAAGTGACCATTTATCCTAATTTTCCATTTGTAAGCCACAATTGGTGTTGACTAGGGAATCTCCTGACGCTTGATTGTTGCAAAAATGAGGTCCAACGGGATTTCCAAAATTAACTTCTGGTTTATTACATGCTTGAAATGTTACAGGTCATTTAACCAGCAAAATAAAATTAAATTAAAGTAGATATAAGAAAAATAGAAAATACTAAGGCACAGGAAAAAAATAAGCCAGCAACTACAAGGTCAAAAGCTGTGTGCTCCTAGTCAGCCACACCCTCTGCCTCCTCCTTTTCTTATTTAAAGACCTTTTGACCTGTAGAGGGCACATACTCACAGAGCAGAAATACAAAAGAATTTATTCATTTAAGCATTATAATAAATGATCAAATAAATGGCTCCTACACATCTAGTTCTGGAGATAAACACTATCCACCAGATCAGCTCAATAAGAAGAGGTGACCATTCCTATCAAATACGATTTGCATATCGTGTGGGAACTGACACATTTGAAATATTACCTCGAGCACTCACCTAAAACCCTTTCTGACTCTCTCAAACCCTCAGTGAAAATTCATTCTGGACACAGATACCGGAAATGTGGGAATGAGGGCTGTCCTGTTGAGGTGGGGAACGGAAGGGAGCCCTAAGATGAATGGACTGTTAATAAACCATTCAACGCTTTACTGCAGTGGTCACTCAAGTCCAAGGGTCTAGACTAGTGTTTGTCATTTTACTTAGGTATCAGTAGAGTATAACTTCTCCACTGAGCACAGAGGAGGTAAAAGCCAAGGCAGTGCTGTTACACTCTCCTGACCAGCCGGGACACTGATTTGCCTCTGGAGCCATTTGCGAGAGTAGCAGCAGGCGCTCTCTATGCCACAGGCTCTTAAAACCACTTCACATTCTCCTGTGGGTTCTTACCCCAACTGAGACAATCCACAGCAGCAGGTAGGAGGCATTTGGCCAATGTTCACCCATTATCAATGTTCTGTGTGATAGGAGTAGGGTGGGTGGATGATTGCTTGATGGCTGATGGTCCAGCAATTGCTGCCGCGCCAGGAAATGCACGGAATGCTAGTTCGTCTGTGTGCATGTGCATGCACTTGCTTTTTGGTCCCTCCCTTCCTCCTCCTGACAGGTTGATCCACCCACAACACCGGTGATTCTGATAATGAGTTGCTTGTTGGGATTGGTGTGGATAAAGGTGGGGACAAGGAGAAGTGCCTGACAGAAGATACATTGGTGTTGGACTCATTCCTGTTGATACCAGACAGACCTGGCTCTTGATGTTGCAGGAACTTGTTGTTGCAGTATCAGTAACAATTGAAGTGGTTGTTGTGAGCAAGTTGCTCTTCAGGCTTTTACAGTGGTGTAGGCTGTTTGTGCTGTTGCCCAAACATTGTACATATTAAATAGTGTAAATAGATTAACATCCATTCTAGTAAGGGAGCGGTAAAAGGTAGTGGCTGTGTTATTTAACTGCACAATTTTCTTCTCTTTGTGTTAGAGAGGGAGATAGGTATCAGAGGAAACCATGCCATAGTATCACATTTTTACGTTTAGATAATTAGTCATAGTTTCAATTTAGTCAGTTTTGAGGAATAAATCTTTCTTCCCTGATTTCATACCATTTATGATTTTCCTACGATCAGCACTTTACCATGGAAAACTTCCTCCATTTTTGCGAAGTGGAGATGGATTTAGCAACAACTCCATGTCCAGCAATCAAACTCTGGCGGTTTCAAGCAAATCAATGAACTGTCTGAGAAGAGACGAGTCACATTACCTGAGTGTCATGGCAAAAGCCGTTTTTAGAGTTGACAGAGCATTAAGCATTAACAGTTCACAGAGCTTACATTAACTTGTTCCTTAAATCTTGGAAAAGTTTTGTCATCTTGACTTGTACTTACCCAATAACATCATCATAAGCCTTAGTAAGAGGCTGCTAGAACAGTAGCCAATCTTAATATTGATGTCAGTGAAATGTTTTGTGATCATCTTAGACTGTCCGTTTCCACTGCGTCCATGCTAGTCCTCTTTGAGTTGTCAGTATCAGTCTAAATTGTCATTGTAGCTTCTTCCTCCCTACTACCCCACTTTGTTCATTTTCATCCTTTAGAGAGTTTAGGTATAGAGCTTTTCATGTAGTTTTCATACTTTCGGTCTATTTTTCCGCAGGCCATAAGCACTGCATCAGAACTGGTTAAAAACTTTATTTTGTCTCTAGGCATGTTCTATAGCATAAAACAGCAACCAGGCTATGAAACTGCTATGTTTTTATTAACATGACAAGACCAAAGGCCCATATCTTGTGCTCCAAGACAACAAACACGTTTAATGTCAGCAAGCGTGGTTTCAATCTGATGGACTGCAGTCTTACATCATTACAATGTTCTGAAACTGCACTCCTCGCCACGCCCGGAGTGAAAGGACGTGAAGTGAAGGAGAGGACGTTTCAAGACTCAAGGAACTCTCGTACTGGAAGCCAAAGAGAGAAAAAAATAGAGCGTTTTTGTTCAAACGAAAAACAAAATACATTCTCAGAGCATCTCAAGAAAGAGTTCACTCGTTATAATTTTGCATTTTATTTCACCATGAAATGCATTTATTAATTAAAGTCCTCCTTTTCAAACAGAGTGCAGGGTTAAACGAAGACACAGAAACAGAACTAAGGAACGGATGGAAGCATGTCAGTTTTCAATTGCGCTTTGCCTTTTATGGCATTGTTACAAACACTTCTGAAACTGAACTTTGCTCTGTGGCTGAGGCCCAACTGTCAGTGAGCCAGCTATTGTTTTTAGTGAAATGCTTTGAATCTGAGGAAACCTATGAAAAACCTTTCCTGAATGTGTTAGTTGAATAGCTCCCTAACAAAACATAAAGCTACAAAATAAACACTTGCGTATGCTTTCTTTCTTTGCTCTCAGTCTGTGAATTTCTCCAGGTTAATGACTGAGCTGCCACAAACAATATGACACTTTTGGTCAGTAAATTTGCATGGCATCAGACAGAACTAAAGACAGAGTTGAATTACTCTCTCTCCTGTTCATTTCTTTAAGTATATCAAGTGACTAATGTACTCAGTCACAATTACTCCACAATGTAAATGCCACTGAGTGTCAGGTAACACACCCTTTTTTCACATTTTCAGTGTGACTCTCCTCTAATGAGACATGTGGGAGTTTTGCCTGACACTTACTGAGACTAATGAATTGGATGACCCGTCGAATGAACCCAGCAGAGTAGCTATGAGCATAATCTATGTTTTGGGGTATTGAGAAAACAGGTGGATCTGACAGTTATTTCT
Organism: Chanos chanos; assembly: GCF_902362185.1. Classification (NCBI taxonomy): domain Eukaryota; kingdom Metazoa; phylum Chordata; class Actinopteri; order Gonorynchiformes; family Chanidae; genus Chanos; species Chanos chanos. The sequence continues at coordinate 7,777,955 of NC_044507.1, forward strand.
GGAACAAACAGATCTGCAGCTAGATATTCACCACGGTTAAAATTAGGTCTCTTTCACATTTCAGTGCAACTTTAACTCAAAGATGTTGAGCAAATGTTTCGTTAAGAACGTTTCTAGTTGTGCTAAATGCACTTTTGAGAACCTCCCATCTTACAAAGTCTAGCAAGATGAGTAACATCTTTAAACACAGCCTTTAAAGGCAAGTTATTGCTCTTCTAGGTTCAAATGATGGAGTCATGAAGATGAACCACCCACATATATAGTGTAATAACTTTTATATCTTTTACATTATAAGGGTTTTCATGCCTTGAAGGTTTTCACAATGACAATGACATATCTTTCTTTTGGGAGACTTTGCAACCCAGGTACAATGACAAGGTACAATGACCACATTTATAGCCCCAATCTGATAGGGCATTTGTCAGAAACATTGTTTACTTTCTAGGATGGGGCTGGCCATTTTTGTAGACAATTTCCAACATTTGCAGTGGTCATGTAGGACTTTTTTGCAGTGTGGACATGCAGGAGATCGGAAAGTGAAAGTCCTGGCGTCATACTCCAGCGTAGCTCTAGCAAGAGGTTTGAACTTCAGTCACAAAAATGCTCTCCGGGTACGATCATTTGGATGAGCATTGGTGTGTGGGGAATCTGTGAATGCTGAGCTAATGTCAGCTGTGAAATTACTGTGTGGAAACAGATATGCCCCTGTTTCTATTTTTCTCAGAACAATTGATGTGGCTGCTGACAACACCTACATAAAAAGGTTAGTGATGGCACTGATTACCAAGACTACACATTAGTAAAAAGTTTTGCATAGTAATACCAGTTTGGGGATATGACAACTCCAAATTCAGAGTGCCACAAGCAATCACAAAACCCAAAACAAATGAAATCATTAACAGAGAGTCCCAGCTGGAGCTTGTGATGAGTTTCTTTTGTACGATTCCTCGTCTGTGATGAAGTGCTCTCTGTAGGTGTCATTGGAATTGTACAAAAACCCCAGCATCAGTCTCTCTGAGATCAAAGATTAACCATGTCTGGAGGATCATGAAGGAAGCCTGACATGAAGAATTGAGCAGGGCCAATGTTACGTTGTCCGATCTACTGATTTACTCTGAAACATTTGAAGCCCATTGTCTGGGTCGATTAATCGGCATTGCATGGAGGAAAAACCTGGTCCTACTCTCGGGAGAGGAAGACCAGGCGGATTGAATAAGCTGTGTCCAAGGAGTAAACGATGAGGTTTATTACGGTCATGAAAGTCACCACAACCAGATCATCCCAGGTGCAGTGATTACAGGGTGTGGGTCTTGCATTGTCCTGAAAGGCGTATAGTGGCCATAGAACCACTGCTGTCATGTACATCATTAGTGCCAGGATGTTGTAAACAATTGCCAGTTTGTCGAAGGAGAAAGGGAAGACAGAGGTCAACTTTGCAATGGTGAGGAGGATGATGAGGAGAGCGAAAATAAAACATAAAGAGTACACTGCCACACACCATTGAAGCCCAGGCAACTTTGAATACCTGATAGGATCTAAAGCAGTAAAAATAATGCAGGCCACAAAGGTTTCCAGGATCTTAAGCAGACCTGGAATGGTGGACAGGAATCCACTTATCTCCCCAGGTTTCCTGCTAGCCAGCCACACTTCCACAACGTAGAGTGCCAAACACACCCAGGAGATGGTTGCAGCTCCGATCATCCTACCATCCTTGGACTGATTGAAAAGGGTAGGGTAAATGACAGAAACAGCAAACAACATCAGTGAGGCCAGCATGGCAAAGGCGGAAGTGAAATCGTCCCAGGAAATGGGCACTTTGTCATGGAGGCGAGTGAACTCCATGATGAGGATGAAGAGGGTGAAGAAGCAGCAGAAACACCAGGTAAACATACACCAGGGCCAGTAGGAGGAGTTTTCACGAGCCACCGATGCCACCAGGCCGATGCAGATGCTCGTAAGGACAAACTCACAGATCCTCACAATACCAACAGGTAATGTCAAGGATCTCAAATCCAAGTTAACCATGGTGAGATCCAACAGCGCTCCTTTTTGCCTCTCCGACGTTCAGTTATGTCTTTTTCCGTATTCGCTATCGCGTTTGTGTCCAGGACTGACTGTCAAATCATCTTCTCAAGCATAGCTGATTCCATTAAGCATTCACTCATTCACTGTTCAGTAGTCTATGCACATGTAGAGCCACACCTCTCTACGCAATGTGTTCAAGAATATTCCTTTTCTTCCCTTGACCGTCTCAGACTCTTCCTTTCAGCTGTCTTGTTTCTCCTTCTCTGTTCATTCCATCAAAGTTCCATGCATTTTCTCATAAATAATGCAGAAATAAGCAGAAAATCACATG